>NW_007379608.1:357-7908 GCF_000475195.1 Diaphorina citri | reverse complement strand
TGCTGAACCGCTCTTCCGATCTAGGGGAAAATCAGACAAAAAGCCTTGGCCGTCAAAGTGTTAATATGAGAAACAAAAATAGATTGATTAGCAGACTTTAGCGTGGCTACCTGTTTCCAAGTTTTAAGAACTTACTTACCCACACCATTTCTCTTTAATTTATTTAACACCTAAAAATTCAATAATTCACTTACTGAGAAGCTCCAATCACTCCGAGAGCCTTGGCTAGTTTTGCTTCCAGCATGGCCTGTGTTGTGTTGGGTGATATGTAGACCATTTCATGCTTGAGTAAACTGTAACACACTTCTCCTCGATAGGGCTGTGGAGAAGAAAATTATAGCACCAGTCAGTTGTTAAGCCTGCCATTCATGCTCAGACAGTCTGCCAGACCTATGTTTATCAGATCATTTTGAAGAGTGTGCTGGAAAAAGCTTGAGATCTAGGTCTGTCAGATGGTTTGATCAACCTACAGCTTTTACCACCACACACATTCCAACCAGTGGCGTAGCGTGTATGTATGGCGGCCATACAACTCAAAAGTTAAATCTAATGCCGATAAATATTAATGGCATGTACTGTGATGGGACTTGGTAGACCTGTGCATGAGCCCTACACGCCCTACACTTGAATTTAGACCACGCTACGCCACTGATTCCAACTGTCAGACAGATGGTCAGAGTATAAACAATACCCAATATAAAGAGGTTATCTGTATATTATGTAGGTACTTATTAGGCATTACATGAAGTCCAATATGTAACCTACCTCACAGATGGGTTTAGATGGCAGTATCCTTGTATTGAGATCTCCATATAAATCAGCACCAGGGGGTAATATACTGCAAAAGAAACAAAGTGACAGATAAATAGGTTATCATTAAATGATAAGCTAGCTTTTTTTGCAAAGACTTAGGTAAGTGACATTCTTCAAGAAAGTTTCTTGAGATCATACAAAATATAGTTCCGTTCTGAAAGTCCCACAAAATCACAGACCAGTTAGGTAGTTAGAAATTAACCGAGAATATTAGCTGGGTACCTTTACCTTAACTATTTTAGATGGCAGTATCCTTGTATTGAGATCTCCATATAAATCAGCACCAGGGGGTAATATACTGCAACAAAAACAAAGTGACAGATAAATGGGTTATCATTAAATGATAAGCTAGCTTTTTTTGCAAAGACTTAGGTAAGTGAATTTATTCAAGAAAGTTTCTTGAGATCATACAAAATAGTTCAGTTCTGAAAGTCCCACAAAATCACAGACCTGTTAGTTAAAAATTAACCGAGAATATTAGCTGGGTACCTTTACTGTAACTATTTTTTTCTTGCACCCATTTCATACTTACTCTCTGCTATCATTTGGTTTTGAGCTAGGAACATTAGCATTATTGACTAGACTATTACTACTAGTGGAAGCATCATTTCTGGTTGATATGTTCTTGGATTCACTCCGTACGTTGTGTGTAATCAACACGATCACAAACATATGTAGCAGAGTCATTTTGCCTTTGATGTACAAAATATCAGATAACGTTGTCAGAACTGAGTAGATAGACAGGCATCAAAAACCGTTTCGGCTGAAAAGTATTGATTGACGTGAAATTGTGAACCTATTACCCTACACTCGTTCTTGTATCTACAATTCTATGTATATACATAAATTATGTACACTAAAAAAATTGATAATAGTATAATAGGTATGTTACTTATCACCTATCGTACCTATGTACCTATAGGTTTATGGCTTGACTTGGACTCGAACCACCAACCTCCAGATCCGAAGTCCACCGCGCTAACCACTACACCACTGAGGTTGGTTAAGTTTCTTGAGATCATACAAAATATAGTTCAGTTCTGAAAGTCCCACAAAATCACAGACCTGTTAGAAATTAACCGAGAATATTAGCTGGGTACCTTTACCGTAACTATTTTTTCTTGCACCCATTTCATACTTACTCTCTGCTATCATTTGGTTTTGAGCTAGGAACATTAGCACTATTGACTAGACTATTACTACTAGTGGAAGCATCATTTCTGGTTGATATGTTGTTGGATTCACTCCGTACGTTGTGTGTAATCAACACGATCACAAACATATGTAGCAGAGTCATTTTGCTGTCGTTAATAGACATGTGTCCTTTTTGAGCAAGGTCTGACTACTGGCGTGCAGGTGTCATTGATACATAGTACAATGTCAGGGTTTTAGGAATTTATGAGAATCAACATCAGCTGAAAATTCTCTTGTGTTAGTTTTTTACTCTTGGTGGGGAGATTTTGTAACAAGGTTTTATTTAAATGATAAGGAGTCAACTGTTAATTTCCATCCCTCATTGAAACGCCAAATCGAGTGTTTGTTATTTGACCTCAATTGGGTTTCGTGTAACACCTTGGGGAAACTCTTATGCAAATGGAGTTTTTCCAAACATCTTAGCTCTTGACTTGAGAAAGCACCCTGAAGAGCACTCAAAAGGTGTTAGCTTCTCCTAAGCAAATTCATTATTCTCAGATTTTTTTTTCTCTCTCTGACAGATTTTCTGAGGTTTTTACCGTTTTCATTTTACGCTTGCAATGTACCTACATATACCTACTTAGATCAATCTTCGATTAAGCAGAAAAGCATACGCTCCCCCTTGAGTATGCTCAAAATGAAAATACTTCACTGATCTGTCACACGTTACCTAATACTTGAACTTTTGAAAAACATACGCTATTTCTCCTTCTGAGAATAAAATATTTCCAAGCCCCATCATGGAACACGCGCCGTTTCAAAATACAAGTCACCCTCAAATATGATTAAACTTTTTGCACTCTCACACCCTTGCAGGTTCCAAAATATATGATGTGACAAAAGGAGGAGGAGGAGGAGGTGAAGGGATAGGAGAAGAAGGAGAAAGAAGAAGAAGGAAGAGGAAAATGAGAGTGAGGAGAGGAAAGAAGAGAAGGAGGAGGACAAGGAGCAGGAATAATAGGAAAAGAAGAAAGAAAAGGAAGAAGAAGAAGAGGAGGAGGAGGAGGAGGAGGAGGAGGAGGAAGAGAAGAAATAGAGATAGTAGGGGGAAGACGAGGGAACAGGAGAGGAGAAAGGATAAGGAGAAAAGTGAGACGGAAGAGGAAAGAGGGAGAAGAAGATAGAGGAGGAGAAGAAGGAAAAGGAAAAGGAGGAGAAGGAGAAGGAAGAGGAGGAGGAAGTAGGGGGAAGACGAGGGAACAGGAGAGGAGAAAGGATAAGGAAAAAAGTGTGACGGAAGAGGAAAGAGGGAGAAGAAGATGGAGGAGGAGAAGAAGGAGAAGGAAAAGGAGGAGGAGAAGGTAGGGGGAAGACGAGGGAACAGGAGAGGAGAAAGGATAAGGAGAAAAGTGTGACGGAAGAGGAAAGAGGGAGAAGAAGATGGAGGAGAAGAAGGAGAAGGAAGAGGAGGAGGAGGAAGAGGAGGAGGTGGAAGGGGAGATGTGATGGAAAAGAAAAGAGAGGAGGGGGGGGGGGAGGAGAAGGAGAAGGAAGAGGAGGAGGAGGAAGAGAAGGAGGTGGAAGGGGAGATGTGATGGAAAAGATAAGAGAGAGGAGGGGGGGGGAGACCCTATCCATCATTTGAAATGATGGTTTTCGCTGTTTGATGTACAAAATATCAGATAACGTTGTCAGAACTGAGTAGATAGACAGGCATCAAAAACCGTTTCGGCTGAAAAGTATTGATTGATGTGAAATTGTGAACCTATTACCCTACACTCGTTCTTGTATCTACAATTCTATATAGGGTAAGTGTACCATTTATTCGCCCACCTAAGGGTTTTTCCAGACAAAAACGAAAAACCGTTTCGGCTGAAAAGTATTGATTGATGTGAAATTGTGAACCTATTACCCTACACTCGTTCTTGTATCTACAATTCTATATACATAAATTATGTACACTAAAAAAATTGATAATAGTATAATAGGTATGTTACCTATCACCTACCGTACCTATGTACATATCGTACCTATGTGATTTCGCGATTATGTTCGCGGATTTGGCGATTATCTCGTTCTTGTATCTACAATTCTATATACATAAATTATGTACACTAAAAAAATTGATAATAGTTTTTTTTTTTTTTTTTTACATGGTAAAGTATGGCTTTTCGTTTCGCTGTCTGGAAACAATGAAATAACGTGTACCCCCTAGCCTGAATATATGTATACCAATCTCCCTATATTCAACTACTAGGGCACAGAGTCTTGCCAAAGAGCTTTCTATCTACATATTATAGGCAGAGGAAAAGGAAGGATTTTTGACTGGTTTGAAGTTGGAAAGAACTTGGAGGAAGGTTTCTTTGAAGAAGAGCTACAACACTGGAAAAAAAAAAAAAATCCTTTGTATTCCTCCTCGAATCGACAAAAAGCCCACTCTGAGGCTTAGTTGTGGGGTAAACTGCCCCAAAGGACGGGTTATGCTTCTACGACCTATATGACGAATCAAGCATTATTCATAACCACAACCTCAAAACTCTACACCGTATGGTACTATTATGGTGTGATAACAGAAGGCAAGGCATCAAGATGCTAAGGACTCAGGATTAAGGAGTTGGAAGTGAAGATAGACACTAGACACTCCTCAGTCCTTGCTGGCACGTGTATATTATATTTATAGGTGTGCTTCCACATGTAACATGGGGCTGAACAATAATCTTCAAAATAATTCACACTAATGGTTGGGTCTGGATCTCTGAAATCATGAACTTATTTAGGGCTTATGATGCAGGTTTACACAGATTTGATTAGGCAATTTGATTTGTTAAGAGTAGGTACCTATTGAAAAAGTCTGGACTACTCTGAACTAAAATTTTGTTTATCACCAGAAAGGCTTCAAATTATGGTTCCAACCATTAACCTATAACATAAAATCATTCTGCTTCCTCTATATCTATCTAACGTGAATTTGGCACATCCACTAAATTTGACTCTATGGTAAGTACCTATAGACAGGTTGTGTTTGCAAAAATCCTACCTAACTCTGAGGGTAAATACTTAGGCAGATGCCTAAATGGAGTGAGAAAGAGAGAGGAAAAAGTTATTATCTGGTGTGAATTGAAATGCCTGAGAGTGACACATATCTCTCTCTCTCTCATTCACACTCAAGTGAAAAACTTGAAATTTGGTATGTAGTTCATAAATATGACAAGGATGCAACACAAAACGTTTGGTTGAGATGGTTGCTGCGCTTGGCGGTATTTCGCTTTTGGACAGATTTCGACCGATTTTGGCGGTTTTCAGCTATAGCGACAAAACGGTTAGAGATATTGTAAAAGTTAGGATAAAAGAACACTCAAATAAGCATTATTCAATAGGATAAGGAAAGTCGTGTGATGTTCACACCAGATTTTTTAATATAGGGTACATACTACTCTTCCATTCAATGTAAAGAGGGGGGGATGGAGGATGAGGAGAAGAAAAAGAAGAAGGAGGAGGGGGAGAGAAAGAAGAAGGAGAAAGAAGAGGATGGGGATGAGAAGAAGAAAAAGAAGACGAAGAAGATGAGAACGAAAAAGAAGAAGAAGAAGAAGAAGAAGAAGAAGAAGAAGAAGAAGAAGAAGAAGAAGAAGAAGAAGAAGAATGAGGAGGACGAGAAAAAGGAAATAATCATTCACGCCTAATCATTCTCTCCCTTTTTGAAAAGGAAAAAAAGGGTATTAAAAAGAGAGGAGA
Source organism: Diaphorina citri (assembly GCF_000475195.1). Taxonomy (NCBI): domain Eukaryota; kingdom Metazoa; phylum Arthropoda; class Insecta; order Hemiptera; family Psyllidae; genus Diaphorina; species Diaphorina citri. The sequence goes on along the minus strand of NW_007379608.1, from coordinate 2,226 downwards.
AGGAGGAGGAGGAGGAGGAGGAGGAGGAGGAGGAGGAGGAGGAAGAAGAGGAAATAATCATTCACGCCTAATCATTCTCTCCCTTTCTGAAAGGGAAAAAAAAGGGTATTAAAAAGAAGGTAACTAAGCATATTAAAGAGTAAGTTAGGGATATAGGTATAGACAGCAAGGTAGTAGGTTTGTAAGTACAGTTAGGAGGGTATGTAGTAAAAAAAGGGTATTAAAAAGAAGGTAAGTAAGCATATTAAAGAGTAAGTTAGGGATGTAGGTATAGACAGCAAGGTAGTAGGTTTGTAACTACAGTTAGGAGGATATGTAGTATGTAGGCAGGTAGGTATGTATTTAATCCCTCTGTAGGTACATAATTACTCGTTGAACGTAATCTTATCAGCAATAGGTACCTACTTTAAAGTACCTACCTACCATGAATGAGTGTGAGTGCATGGGTATAGTAAATATAAATTATGTAGGTAGTATTATGTATCTACTTGAGACTAAAATAGGACTAAAATACTTGAGACCTACATACTATGTAAAATTGTACATTTTACATAAGCCGACTGTTGTTTTGTCTCTCTTTTCCTTCCTTTATTTCCTCCTCTTTACTTTTTCTTTTTCTTCTTTTCCTCTCCCCTCTTTCTCTCCTTTTCCTCGTCTTCCTCTACCTACTCCTATACTCCTTTTTCTCATGCTCCATTTCTTAATCTACTTCCTCCTTCTCCTTTTTTTATATATTTTTTCTTCTCCTTCTTCACTTCTTCTTCTTCTACTACTACTTCCTCTTCTTCTTCCTCTTCTTTTTCTTCTTCTTTTTTTTTCTTTTACCTCATCCTCCTTCTTCTTTCTCTTCCTTCTCCTTCTAAACTTCTTTCTCCTCGTTGGAAATAAATAAAATGTAATAAAGCTTGTTTTGTAATGTAATATTCAATTTAGTATTCCGCCAGAAGCCCTTTCACTCCAGGGAGTTGTTCGATCAGCACCAGCAAAATCAGCAGCAGCAGCAGCAGCAGCAGTAGGTACTCTTGAACGAAGGAGGTGGCTTTAAAGTTTCAATGCGATGATTTTGCATTTTGTTTGGTGTCGCTTAGTATACAAAAGTAACTCTAGAACCGTTTATCTGATTTTGATTAGGTTTGAAAAAATAGCTCCAAACAGGATCCCATATAGTTCTAGTGGGGCCAAAAATTGACCAGCAAAATCAATTTCCTGCTGATGGATTTAGATCAATTTTATTTAAGAGTATTTTAGGGTCCAAAAAAAGCATTAAACCTCGAGCGGGTTAAACCAAAACCCGCGGAGGTCGGATAGAAAGGTTGCCAATTTTAAGTCGAATATAGGAAGAAAACAGAAAGGGATAGAGGGAGAGAGAGGGACAGGGAGAGAGAGAGAGAGAGAGAGAGAGAGAAAGAAAAAAGGAAGTGCACCTTGTTTTATTTGCAGAAAAATTACTCGAGTCGGATTTTTCATCAATTTCAATTCATCTTCTCCTCTCTCTTTCCCTCTCCCTCTCTCTTTCCCTCTCTCTTTCCCTCTCTCTCTCTCTCTCTCTCTCTCTCTCTCTCTCTCTCTCTCTCTCGCATCCTGTTATCTTCTATTTCAAATTGAAAGGTAAATATTATTTCTTCACTGCCGTCTCTTCGTCCCGGTATTCCTTCTCGCGCTCTCGGCTATCTCTCTCCTCTCGCCCTCTCTTTACTGTCTCAAATTACTGTCGTTGGATTTCTCTTTTCTGGACAAAACAAACAGAGCCGAAATTAATAATCAAATTGATTCGATTAGCGTAATACTAAGCCAAAGAATAAAAATATTGAAAATAAGAAAGAAAATTCGAATTTTTTAATTATCTTCTGTGTTGGGGATGAGACTAAC
>NW_007379608.1:0-332 GCF_000475195.1 Diaphorina citri | reverse complement strand
AAAGTTTCTCAGGTGTAATCATCCATCCAGTTTTTAAAGTTGTTCACTGAGAGAGATGCTTTTAGAGCTACCTTTGTGCTCACGAGCAAGTTGTCGAGATGATAAAGGATATTGGAACTGACATCTGATATTAAATGGTACAAACAGTAAAAAAAAGTTGAGAGGAATGGTACAAGAAATATGGTACAAATATTACTTGACAACAGGTAGGTAAATATGAAAGATTGAAACATTGTTGTTAACACATAAAGGATTGGTGTCAGAGACTTTGATATCAAACACATCAAGTTGCAAAACACGGGAAGTTCTTTCTGTAGGTGATTCACTTGGAC
>NW_007379607.1:37879-45639 GCF_000475195.1 Diaphorina citri | reverse complement strand
AGGTATAGTACATTGGTATAGGTACATTGAATACAATATTACCAGAGAAGTTCAAAATATGGCACCTATTTTTCCAAACTATGGCACTAAAAAACATGGCAATATGGCACTTATTTTGCGAAAATATGGCATTTATTTATTCAAAACATGGCAAAATAAGCATTTTTTTTTAAATCAGAGGCAACTTTTGTACATTTCTCCTTGGAACGTCAAATAAAAATTGAAATTTCAACCTTTTTTTCGCTATTTTGACTTCAGATTTGGATTTTTGAGGACTTTTTACATAGGATTCGACCTTTCATGCTAAATGTTTCCCCAAATGCATAACCACTATTTCAGTACGGTTCTTTTTTAGTACTTTTTTTTGTATTTTTTTTCTTTGTTTTTAAATTTTCATATTTTACCAAAAAATGCTTAAATATGGCAAAATAAGCAAAAAAGTAAGGCTTTTTATGGCATTTTTCCAAATTTTGCTAAAATATGGCAAAATAGTATGGTGCCATGGCAATATGGCACTTGAACTTCCTTGAATATTACACACCTATACATATATACTTAACTAGGTAGCTGGGAAGGTACTTTGAAAAGTCAAAATCAATAAAGTCAAAAACATGTTCCTCATAATAATGTTAGACGAGGTTAGACGTGAATTGAGGAGGTAAGAAAGACGTGCACCTTCAAAATACTACCTCTATTTTATTATTAATTTTTATTTTCATTTAATTATTTATTTTTTTATTGAGGTTTGATGAATTGAACGGTAACCACGGAGGTCTTCTTGTCAGATTTTTTTTTTTTTCAATTATTTATTTTATTTTTATGGGTTTGATAGAGGGAACTGTGGCCACAGAGGCCCTATATCCCGAAAGCGAAGAGAAAAGAAGGACAGGAGAACGTCAGCCGTTCCGAGAACGAACTTCTTCTGTTTGGGATAAATTTCGCACCGTTCGGAGAATCGAACCCGCAACCTAGCGCTTACAAGACATTTCATCATTATTTTTTCCCCCTATTAACATTTCATACTTCATTTTTCTTCCCTTGTTAATTTATCCCTTTCTCCATCCCTAGATTTCCTCCCATCTAAAATTCCCTTCCCCCCCCCTCTATGCTTGACCTTGCACTCTCATTTTATAGTCCGTCCTTCCTTTAGTATTACAATGGTAATAATAAAAGATATAAGGGACGGACTATTGTATTTGCTTCGGTGTCGTCTGTCACTCTGTCTGTCTGACCCCATAGAAGGACTTATCCAAACCTGGTCGACCTATAAATCAAATTAAAGGTCTTTTTACCAGGAACACGAAAATGGTGGTGCAAATTTTGTCCAGAAAACCATAAAGCCAAAAATAAGCAAAAAAACTGGTTTTTGTGTTTTTTTTTTTTTTTCACATTTTCTCACACAAATAAGCTCTGATCTTGAAATTTGTTGCGACAACCTATGAGCTCAAAGCGAGAACGTTTAAATAACACTTCAGTCGATCATTTAAGACCGGTTTTAGCGTTACCTATGTTAAGCTACGTCGAGGAAGGCCAATAAATGGATGGGCGTCTTAAACATTATATCGGGAATCAACGGAGAACGGGCTCTAGTCTTGATTTTAAATCATTACATGAAAGTAAAATCAAAAAATCAAATCAAGAATAATAATAATAATAATAATAATAATAATAATAATAATAATAATAATAATAATAATAATAAACTGAATATTAAATAAAATAGGTAGGTACATAAATACTGATTTTCTTTAACCAAGATCGAAAAATTCCCGGAGGGACGGGCCCCGCTTATTTTCCCACACAATACCATGATGTGTGTTATTTTTACTCCCCGTCCCCTTTTTCCTTCTTGTACCCATTTTTAACTTTCTTTACCTCTCTCTCTCTCTTCTCTCTCTTCTCTCTGCTCTCTCTCTTCTCGTCTCTGATCTCTCTCGCTTCTACATCTATATACTCTCTCTCTCTTCGTTTTTTCTTATTCTTACCCTCGTTTTTTTTTTCTCTCTTCTTCTTCTTTCTTCTCTCCTTCTTCTTCTTCTCTCTTCTTCTCTTTTTTCTTCTTCTTCTTCTTCTCTCTTCTTCTTCTTTCTTCTTCCTTGTCTCGTCATCATTTATTAATCTTCCCCAGAGCTCTTCTAACCCTACTCTTGCTATCTCAGTACTAGTGGTACAGTAAAGACAAAAAAAAAAAAGGTTGGAATAAACCGCCTAGTTAACCCCCTTGGTTGGTAGGCGCGCTGCCTTGTAAAGCGTAGGCCGCGGGTTCGATTCCCGCCCGCGGCGGATTTTATTCCTGATGGGATAATGTTCGTTCGGGAACGGCTGGCCTTTCCTCCTAGCTCTTCCTTCTCTCTTCAATTTCGGGACGATAAGACCTTAGCAGTTACAGTTCCCTCTGTCAAACCTCTTTAAAAAAAGTTTCAACATGGATGTGTACGTATTATTTCTCTGAACGCCCGCCTATAGGAAACAAGATGTAGGAATAGATCGAGAGAAAGAGGAAAGATAAAGAGAGAGAGAGAGAGAGAGAGAGAGAGAGAGAGAGACTAAGAGATAGTGAAACACATTATTATGTAAAGAGAAAATAGAAGAGCTACATGTACCTACAATACATGTTTGTGAACAGAAAGAGGGAGGGAAGGAGATAGAGAGAGAGAGGAGAGAGAGTAAAAGAGAAAGAGCGAAGGAAGGAAAGAGAGAGAGAGAGAGAGGGAGGGAGAGAGAGAGAGGGAGAGGACAAAATGGTGTTGTTTACGTAATGAGATTTTAAACGAGTCCCATTTATAAGATGTAAGAGAGAGAGAGAATATGTTAAGAAAATAGAGGGGAGAGGAGAGACGGAGGAGGGAGGGGAAGAGAGAGAGAGAGATGGGAGAAAGAATGGGAGGGAGGAGAAGGGAGAGAGAAAGAAATAGACCAGTCCCATATATAAGATGTAAGAGAGAGAGAATATGTTAAGAAATGGAGGAGGGAGAGAGAGAAAGAGAAACGGGGGAGAGGAGGGGAGGAGAGTGAGAGAGATAAGAGGAGCCCCATTTATAGGGTGTAGGGAAAAGAGAGAGATGGGAGAAAGAAAGACAGGAGGGAGAGAGAAAGAGATAGACGAGACCCATTTAGAAGGTGTAGAATATGTTGAGAACATAGAGCACAGAGCGAGAGATAGATAGAGAGAGAGAGGAGGTAGGGGAGAGAGAGGGAAATAGATAAAAAGATACGGGGAAAGGAGAGAGAGAGAGAAATGAGGAGAAAGAAAGACAGGAGGGAGAGAGAAAGAGATGGACGAGACCCATTTAGAAGGTGTAGAATATGTTGAGAACAAAGAGCAGAGAGCGAGAGATAGATAGAGATAGAGAGAGGATGTTGGGAAGAGAGGGAAATATAGATAAAAAGATACTGGAAAGGAGAGAGATGGAAAACAGAAGAAAGAGAGAGAAATGAGGGGAAAAGAGAGAGAGAAAGAGAGAGAGGAGGGAGAGAAATAGATAAAAAGATTCGGGAAAAGGAGAGAGAGATAGATGAGACCTATTTAGAATAAGGTGTAGAAGGGAGAATATGTATAAAAAGTAAAAATAGAGGAAGGAGAGAGATATGTAGAAGACAGAAGAGAGAGAGAGAGAGAGAGGAGGGAGAGAGGGGAAGGCTTTGGGACGATAAACAGTGAGTATACCAGCCTGAAATGATCCCTGCTAAAGAAATAACAAAGGTTGAGTGCGAAGGGCATCCCCTCGTAAAATTTTGTAGCCAAAACCAAATGTCAGCTCAAAACATTCACCCCAGGGCTGATTGAGAGGCTGACGAAAAACGCCGACCCCGTCTGTACACGGGAAAAGGCGAAGAAAAAGCCTGAATTAACCCATTGATGTCTTGATATCCCCACTTACCTCCTGGGTGATTTCCGCCTCCTCTTCATAGCTGAGGGCCACAACGGCCAACATCAGGTTGATGAGGTAGAACGAGCCGAAGAACACAACCACGGTGAAGAACACTACGGACAGGGGACCGGAAGAGGCTAACACCTGCGGACAAGAGGACAAGAGGGGTTGAAAACAATCTATTACTTTGTTTTAGACAATGGACAATCCTATTGAATGATGCTTATTTGAGTGTTCTTTTACCCTAACTTTTACAATACCTCTAACCGTTTAGTCAATATAGCTGAAAACCGCCAAAAAAGCGGTCGAAACCCGCCAAAAAGCGGTCCAAATACCGCCAACCGCAGCACCTATTTAACCAAACGTTTCGTGTCGCATCCTTGTCACATTTGAAAGATACACACAAAATTTCAGGTCTCTAGCTCCTACCGTTCTCGAGATATTTTGTTTACACACACACACACACACGGACCAATGGCTGAAACTTTGGATTTAGGCTTTAGAGACCTCAAAACGTGTTTTGACACTAAAAACTGACCATCGAAATTTTGACCCGATTACATTACTTTCCTTCCTATAGGATAAGGAAAGTAAAAAGTTTAAAGTAACTATAATGGCCCAACAAGACCAAAAAACACAACTCCAACCCAAAGTTGTGACTTTCGTTAGAAATGAATAGCTCACCGCTAAAGATAATTTAGCTAAAAATTGATACAATCCTTTCTTACAAAAATTTCAGCCCTAGGGTAGTGGTACCCCATTACTCACTGCCCCCCCCCCCCCCAACTTTGTCCACAAAATAAATTAATGATTTATCTCTAGTTCCCACCATTTCATTTGAAAGCGAAATATTTTGCAAGTGTCCCTCTTCCTTTCTTCTTCCTCCTCCTCCCCCCTCTTCTCCTTCTGCTTCCTCCTCTTCTTCTTCTTCTTCTTCTTCTTCATCTTCTTCCTCTTCTTCTCCTTCTGCTTCCTCTTCTTCTTCTGCTTCCTCTTCTTCTTCTTCTGCTTCTTCTGCTTCTTCTTCTCCTTCTTCTTCTGCTTCCTCTTCTCCTTCTTCTTCTGCTTCCTCTTCTCCTTCTTCTTCTGCTTCTTCTTCTTCCTCTTCTCCTTCTTCTTCTGCTTCCTCTTCTTCTTCTTCTGCTTCCTCTTCTTCTTCTTCTTCTTCTTCTTCCTCTTTTTCTTCTTCTTCCTCTTTTTCTTTCTTTTCTTCTTTTTCTTTTTCTCCCTCGTCCTCTCCGATATCTAATTGAATCTCTCCCCTCTTCTCATCCGTTTTCTCCTCCTTTTTCTTCTCTCTCGTTCGTTCTCGTCCCCCTCCTCTTTGTTTTTAATTGAAATAGAGCTCTATCATGAGAACAATGAGAGAGAGAGAGAGAGAGAAAGGGAGAGAGAGAGAGAGAGAGAAATCTGGACCTTCTCTTATAAGTTTTGCGAATGTCAGCAAATTTATGAATAGTTCTCCTTCCTACATAGTTAATAGATACGAGAACAAAAACATAGTTATAGGTAAACATAAAACAGAGACGGGTAGATTATTAGGTAGGTATACATATATTATGAATAATTAAATAAATAAAAGGAATTTTAATTATGTTGAGCATTAAATGCTTGTCACAAATAAACTACGCTAAATTTTATGACTTGACTTGGACTCGAACCACCAACCTCCAGATCCAGAGTCTACCGTGCTAACCACTACACCACTGAGGTTGGTTGAATAATTAAATAGTTGAAAGCAAAATACATACAGGGTGTACAACCAAAAAGTGCCCCATAGAAAATTAACCCGTAAAATCAGTTTTTTGCCCGATAAAAGTCCCCAGTACACTTTTTTACTTTTTTCACTATGCATTCCCTCTTAGGTTACGCCCCAGGTCTGCCCAACTCGTACCGTTAAATTGCGCAACGCATTTGTTACGCAACTCTCCCATGTACACCTGAAAAGAAATTAAGATTTTTTAAACACCCTGTATAATAAATTATTAGGTAGGAAAACTGGATAACGGTCTCTTTGTGTTATTATGTCACAACTTTGGTACTCACTGCAGCATTGTAGGATTTTTCCCAATATCTCAATATTTCCAACATCCAATGTTTACCTACCGTGCTGGCACATATATGCACATTTATATGTCATACTACTCATTTTCCTCACGAGGCTGAGTGGGCCCCGTAACGGCCAGTCACGGAATCAATCATTTGCATGATACAAATTTCTTGGATTTTCCTCACGAGGCTGAGTGGGCCCCGCAACAGCCAGTCACGGAATCAATCATTTGCATGATACAAATTTCTTGATTCTCAATAATCCTAACAACCAATGTTTACCTACCATGCTGGCACCGGTCGCTATGCGCATTTACATGTCATAGCTACTATTTCCTCACGAGGCTGAGTGGGCCCCGCAACAGCCAGTCACGGTATCAATCATTTGCATGATACAAATTTCTTGACCCTTTCCTCACGAGGCTGAGTGGGCCCCGCAACAGCCAGTCACGGAATCAATCATTTGGATGATACAAATTTCTTGACCCCACCGGGAATCGAACCCGGGTCTCCCGCGTGCAAGGCGAGTGCAGTGACCACTACGCCATGGGAGCCAAATTTCTTGACCCCGCCGGGAATCGAACCCGGGTCTCCCGCGTGCAAGGCGAGCGCAGTGACCACTACGCCATGGGAGCTGATGACTAGGAAAACTGCATTAGTTATTGTCGATTTATGTTGTATACTTCTCTAGGAGAGTCAATCTGTCAAGTAGCAACATAGAGAACAACGTCTTCACTTGACTAGTAAAGTGAAGACGTTGTTCTCTTTCCTATATTAACATTTAGGTATGTTGTATTTTTATACAGAGTCAATCTGTCAAGTAGCAACATAGAGAACAACGTCTTCACTTGACTAGTAAAGTGAAGACGTTGTTCTCTTTCCTATATTAACACTAGCTGAATTCCGTCGCTTCGCTCCGGAATCCCGCTAGTTCATCCCGAGGCATGGCCAAACTTGTGGAAAAGGCATGGCCAAACTTGTATGGCATGGCCGCCGCTAGTTCATCCCGAGGCATGGCCAAACTTGTGGAAAAGGCATGGCCGAACTTGTATTTATCAAACTAAAAACATAAACGAAACTCAAATATTAGGCGAGCGAGGAAAAGTTTTCTCTCCCGCAGTCTCTGCACTCTGTGTATTTCTTATGGTACGAAAGGGGTAAAACCTTTTTTTTTAATAATAATTATTAATTAAAAACCCCTTTCTCTCTCTCCCTCTCTCTTTTATAATTATTTCTCTTGCTTTATATTTCTCTCTCTTCTTCTATCCTTCCTATTTCTTTCTCTCTCTCTCTCTCTCTCTCTCTCTCTCTCTCTCTCTCTCTTTATATCTATCTCTCTTTCTCCTTCCTATATCTCTCTCTCACCACTATTTTTTAATGAATAACAATAACTCTTTCCCGGTCAGGTATGGTCTGATTGTATCTAGCTACCTATTTGTACAACTGTCAGCATTTAATTGAATATGAGAGAGAGAGAGAGAGAGAGCGAAAGAGAGAGAGAGCGAAAGAGAGAGAGAGAAGCAGTGATAAAGAGAAAGAGAGAGAGAGAGTGAGAAGGGGTGACAAAGAGAAAGAGGAAGGGAAACAGAGGAAAATAGAGAGAGCAGTCAGAATGTGTGTGAGAGAGAGAGAAAAAGCGAAAGAGAGAGAGAGAGTGAATGGGCGAGAAAAAGGAATGAGCAGAAAAGAGAGAAAAGGAGAGAGGAATAGAGAGAGAGAGAGAAAGAGAGGGATAGAGAGAGAGAGAGAGAGATAATAGTAATAGAAAGTAAAAAAAGTAGAGAGGGATAGAAAGAGAGACAAAGGAGGAAGTACACCACCAGAATTTTTTTTTTTTTT
>NW_007379607.1:6630-37818 GCF_000475195.1 Diaphorina citri | reverse complement strand
GAACCCGCGGCCTAGCGCTTACAAGGCAGACGCACTACCAACTAAGCTAACTAGGCTGGCTACGAGGTCGAAATGTCGAACAATTAGGTCTTTGGCCAGCCACTCAGTACTCAATATCAGGTACACCTGACCACCTGATAGTATGTGTGCTCATCAAGGTATCAGGTAGACCTGACAAACGGAGCTTTTCAGCCGTAGGTAACTGTCAGGTCTACCTGATAGTGTGTGTGCTCAAATGGTCATCACTCATCAGGTATCGGGTAGACCTGACAAGCGGACCTGATCAGGCCCGTCAGGTCTATCTGATAGTGTGTGTGCTCATCAGGTATCGGGTAGATCTGACAGGCAGACCTGGTCAGGCCCGTCAGGTCTATCTGATAGTGTTTGTGCTCATCAGGTATCGGGTAGACCTGACAGGCGGACCTGATCAGGCCCGTCAGGTCTATCTGATAGTGAGTGGCTGGCATCGCCCCGGGCGGGTATAGAACACGGGAACTACCACAAGGCAGGCTGGCTGTCTTCCTTTTTTTGCCTGTCCATTATAGGCACCTATTTCTTCTGTAAAGCCTGTTCTATAAATTAAATTTATTTCCATTCCTTCTACCCTCTTTCTCTTCCTCCTTCTCCTCCTTCTAATTCCCTTTCTATTCTTCGTCCTCCTCCTCCTTCTCCTCTTTTTCTCCTCCTCCTTCTATTTCTAATGGAGCAGTTGCAAATGGGTAAAAAATATAAATAAATGGTCAATTCCTATATGTAAAAAGTTGGAAAAATCCAAATCTGAGGTCAAAACTCCGGAAAAATAACTGTAAAAGGTCGAAAATTCAGTTTTTATTTTCCGTTCTAATATTGCCTGCGAGGGAGCTTTGCTCGGGACATTTGATGTGACGTCATCGCCTACGGGATCGTATGCCGTGACGTCAAAGTTCACGATTTAGCGGTATTTTTTAAACCGATTTATCTCGGGATTTAGAAGTCGTAGAAGAAAAAGAAAAATTCCGTTGCTCCTCATTTTTCCTGCTCTATGACTTTGAAACATCACCCAAGTAAGCGCAACTGATCTATTCTCTTTCTCCTCCTCCTTCTGCTTTTTCTCATCCTACTCGTAGAAACATAAATTTCCTGCTAAATAAATCTTAAACTTCAAATCCCAATTATACTTCCCCCCCCCCCCTCTCTCTCTCTCTCTCTCTCTCTTTCTTTAATTCTCTTTCTCTCTACATCTCTAACTTTCTCTCTCTCTGTATCTATCTATGTTTCTTACCTTGTCTTTTTCTCTCAGCTCTTCTCCTCTTTTTTAACTTCTCTTTTCTTTGTTTCTATTCTTCTTTCCAATTAACTTCTTATTCCATTTCTTCTTCTTATTCTTCTTCTCCTACAACTCCCCCCCTCCTCCTCCTCCTCCTCCTCCTCCTCTACCTCCTTTTCTTTTTAGCTTCAAGAAATATTCAACCTTTTCATCTTGCATACCTTTCTTTATATATTTTCGCATTCCTTTACTTTTGTGAACTCTCTATTTTATCTTTTTATTCCTCTCTGTAGGGGGGGTAATTGCTAAATTTGAGCTTAAAAAGGGGTATTTGTCTGAAAAAGGTTGGGAACCACTGATCTAGGTAAACAGGGGACGGTGCGAACGACACAAGAGTGTTAAAGCGCCTAACTGGAAAAAAAAAAATCACAGAGGTTCACCATCACCAGGTCTGCGTCTCAGAAAGTAGTTCTACAACTTTTTGTCATTTGATAGTAGCAACTTAGGTCTTATCGTCCCGAAAGCGATGACAGAGGGAATACAGGATAGAAGAAAGCCAGCCGTTCCGTGTACGAATCTTATCTGTTCAGGATGTAATCCACCCAGGGCGTCAATCGAACCCGCGACCTAGCGCTTACAAGGAAGACGCGTTACCCTCCAAGCTAACTAGGCTGGCAAGACCGACAAACGATCAATACCATGAATACTACCTCAAGAGCCAACCTCTGTGGCTGTGTGATCAAGAGCACTGACTCTCAACCTGGAGATTCTGCGTTTAAATCCCGGCCAAGGCGGAAATTTTCTGACCGAAATTTTCCGTTCCTGGATAGACATGGATGTAAAAAAATGTCACGGATCTCATATAAACATATTTAATAATAGTGAAAAATGTGCCTTGAAGTAATGTGACAGCGGTGCTGAGGTAAAAGAAAGTAGACTTGAAACTGAATCTTCTTCTCTAACTTGAACTTGAACTCTAACTTGAACGAACTTGAGTTATTTAAATAAATAAATAAATAAAATCTAAAAAAAAAATCTAAAACTCTTCTCTTTCAGGTGGAAAACGGATTCTTCATACCGGGTGGTCGGTTCTTAGAACTCTACTATTGGGATACCTACTGGATTGTACGGGGTGTCCTATTGTGTGATATGCCCAACACTGCGCGAGGCATTATTGAGAACATTATTTCCATTGTACAGAGGTAAGCTGAAGTGAAATGGTGTTGGGTGGAAGAGCTCCCAATATGGGGTTGGGGCAAGGAGTTCAATCTTGAGAATCCTTCCCCCTTTAAAGTTTAAACAAAGATAAAATAAACATGTCCTTTGAGCAGATGCATGACATTGTGCAACATCCTGGCTAATCCTCCCTTCAACATTGATGTTCTTAATGAGTCTCCTGCATCCATCAAATCTAAACTTCTGAGTCTTCCCTCCTTGCACCAGGTGGCTGACAGCTAACTTTTTTGTTAGCCTTTTGGTGTTTTTATAAATGAAAATCATCAAACTGAGATATTTAACTTTAAAGTTTTCAATTTTTCATCAAAATCCTTGAAAAGTATGTTTACAAAAAACGCTGCAACTCATCGAAAAAAAAGTTATCACTGCAGTTCAAACGCTGGAAGATAGAGCGCACCACGTTCTATTCAAAAAACCGTTTTACGCAAAAAGGGCAAAAAATCCATATTTCCCTTTTTGCACCCAGCTCCTCAAATAGATACCTACTAGATATGTCTAATGTGTGTAGGTACAACATGAGTACCAATCCAACAGGTACCTCTAGTAAATTCATGTGTAGATGCAAGCTTTGTCAGAAAAAAGTGACTCTACTAGCAAAAAATAAAATAAATACTTATACCAATTTACCAATAGATTATTACCATAATGGGACTTTTTATTCTTAGCCGACAATATAAATAAGGTAGGTATTTTAAATATAATAAAAATACAAATAAATCCAAAAAGTAGGTACTCAACTTGAAAAGAATGACATTATAGGACGTTGATTAAATAACTGGAGCATTGTACATATACCTACATATTGTGCACATAATATAAGTTACTATTGCATACTACATAGGTACATAGTACAGAACTACGAGTATATTATGTACTTTATCTAGAACACACACTATTTGATAGAGCAGATAGTCAAATGAGAAAGGCAAATGCAGTCACGAGATTTAGAACTGCCAAAGTTAGTTCTATAGACTACCCAAACTAACGATGCTATAAACTCTATACAGGGTGCCTAAAACATAATGAATAATGTTTTAAGGGTTGATATGTAGGGTCAAAATTGGACTTTTCTCTCTACGTATAAATAGGGGTCCGCACATAGTCTTAATTTTATCTACAATGGTTCTGAGTTGTGCCAGGAGAATGAAATTATCGTCACATTCGTCACTATTCCCAATTCACATTCGTCACTATTCCCACACTCGAATTGAGAGTATTTGTGGCCCCTATTTTTTTGGACACCCTCTATAAATATTACGTACATAGATAGGCACATGTAAATTTTGCATGCTTAACAGTCAATGTACAGAGATGATGGTTATGCATAAAAGTTTCATCTCTATGGTTGAGTGGTCAAGAGCATTGACTTACAAGTCCTGGGTTCGAATGTCAATCGAGGCGGAAATTTTCTGGCCTAGTTTTCTTCGTTCCAGCACAAAAGGGGGTAGCTATTAGTATTCTTTTGAGTTTTCTGAATGGTACTTATAAATAATATACCTAAGGATGTGCTTATAGTCTTATACGCACGGCTAGGTTAGGCTAAGCTTGGAAGAAAAAAAAATCGATTTTCTTCGTACCTATATGTATATATTTTTTCAAGCCTAGCCTAGCCCCAATATAAAAAAATCGTGGAGTTAAAACATAGTACTCACTTCCTTCGACAACTAATTTTCCCCCTATTTCTCGTTACACAGACGTTCGAGAGGGAGTTTCAGTTCTGGCTGAATAACCGTATGGTGGCAATTAACAAAGATGGCAATGTGTATATTCTGGCACACTACCAGGTACAAACGTCAGGACCTCGGCCCGAATCTTATAGGTAAGGTTTCTCAACCCGAAGGTGCTACGTTCGAATACCGACCGTGTGGAAATGTGGCTATTGTCTAACGAAGCTTTCCCGCAGGAATTGCTAAAGAAATAGCGAAGGTTGAGTGGGAAGGGCATCCACTCGTAAAATTTGCCAAACCCAATTGTTAGCCCAAAGCAATTACCCTAGTTAGGGGTAATTGAGAGGCTGACGAAAAACGCCGACCCCCGTCTGAACACCGGAAAAGGCGGATCAGTGTGTGAACTATGAAATGTGAACTGTGAAATGTGAATGAGTGAATGGATCTCGTTCTTATAATATAAGATAATTTGGTGTAAATGCAGTATTAAAAAGAATGAAAAAGAAATTACAAAAAACTCACAAAAACCAATAAAAAACTGGCAAAAACTGAGGACGAAAAACAGGAAAAGCGCACTGTTTACAAGTCAGGAGGGGAATGAGATTTATGTTGTATTTTTATACAAAATAGGTAATTTGGTGTAAATGCAGTATAAAAAGAATGAAAAAGAAATTTCGGGAATATTATCTCACCAACAATAATGAAGTAGGAGTATGTACCTATAAATACTAATGAAATATGAAAATCGTCCCCTAAAGGTACACAAGTAAAGTACTTAGAGGGACTGTAAAGGAGATCCGCCACAAAAACACAAAATGTGAAAAAAGGCCAAGTTCCTATCCAAAAATGTCGGCCCTTAAAAGTGGTGAGATCAGAAAATTAAGGCCAAGTCTGCATTCCCAGTTTTTCGCGTCTACTGAAAATGCTGGACCTCAATCCCTTCAACCTTCTCTCAATTTCAAATTGGCAATGTTTTCCTTTTATTTTCATGTTGATAATGTGTATTATTAACGGAGTTATGATAGGGGTAAAAATGCGTCGAAATGTTTCGTGTAATATACACACTGGCGTGCTGAGGCCGGAACTTGTCCTGGCGCACTGCCGTGTGCCTAGATTCACAATAATAACAATAAACTTAATAGTATTATTACCTGTAGCGCAAACAGCGCAAACACCATCAGACAGAAGATGGTTAGTGTCATGACTTCGGCCAACTGCTTGAAGGAATGTAGGAGGGCGTTGATGATGGTTTTGAGACCTGTGGAATAGAATAGAAATGGAATTAAAAAAAAAAATAGAATAGAATAAAACATAATAGAAATTATAGCTGCGACACAGACCGCATAAGTCTAGAGAGAGAAACAAATAATGTATGTATTTAACAAACTGCTCTAAATAGAGTTGCCAAACAACACAGCATACAATTAGTCTTTGATAGAGATTGAGAGTAAAACATCAAAACTCTGTTCCGTGTTGATTTATGCCGGGCGTCTCTTCAAACTATTGACGTAGGTTTTTTTTTTTTTAAGAGGTTTGACAGAGGGAACTGTAACTGCTATGGTCTTATCGTCCCGAAATCGAAGAGAGAAGGAAGACAGGATAGGAGAAAGCCAGCCGTTCCGAGAACGAACATTATCCCATCAGGATAACATCCGCCCCGGGCGGGAATCGAACCCGCGGCCTAGCGCTGTCTGGAGTTTTGTTAGTTACTACTTGTGGTTGTTTGTGGGAAAAATTATTTTTTGAATCAATTACTCCAATGTGAAAGTGTTCATGTTTCTTTGAACAAGATTCAGGACGTAAGCAGTAGCATCTTGCGACTTGCTACTTGCGACGTGTTACCAGTGCGAAACGCGCCTAAGGACAACAGATGTCTCTGAATAAGATGCAATGCGTCCCTCATAACATCATAAGGCACATTTCTTCTAATCGGCTGCGTTGGAGGTTCAGCCCAAAAGCAATTACCCCAGGGCTGATTGAGAGGCTGACGAAAAACGCCCACCTCATCTGAATAAGGGGAAAAGCAAAGAAGGAGGAGGAGGAGGAGAAGAAGAAGAAGGAGGAGGCGAAGAAAAAAAGTTAAAGTACACAAAGTGTGTACCCATAATGATTTCCATCCCAAGCTTATGTTTGATTCTTTGCTCTGCACACAATTTCAAGTTTACAAGATTGCGAAGGAAAAGAAAAAAGAGGAGACGATAAAAACGAAGAACAAGCAAGAGAAGGAGGAGGAGGAAGAGAAGGAGAATAGAAAGAAGAAGGAGGAGGAGGAAGAGAAAAAGAAGAAGAAGAAGAAAAGAAAGAAGAGGAAGAAAAGAAAGAAGAAGAGGGAGAAGAAGAAGAAGAGGAAACCCGTTTCACTCGTAAAAAAGAGGGGAAAATGATGTAAGAAGGAAAATGGAAGTGAAAAGTAAATAAGGGATAGGAAAAAGGAAGAAGAGAGAGAGAGGAGAGGAAAAGAGGGAAAGGAAGAGGAGAGAGGAGAGAGGAAGAGAGAGAGAAAGGAAGAGGGAGGGGAGAGAGATAGAGAGAAAGAGGGAGAGGGAGGGAGAGAGAATGCGTCTCTTGGGAAAAGACAGAAATAATTTGGATGAATAAATTATGTATCTTCCTCTCTCTCCCCCTTCCATCTCTCTCTCTCTCTCTCTCTCTCTCTCTCTCTTTCTTCTCCATATTTTTTTATCTCTCTCTTCTTTCTTCTCCTTGCCACACCCTTCCCATTTGATTTTTGATCAATTCGCTCTCTCCCTCTCTCTCTCTCTCCTTTTTCCTCCCTTTCTCTTTCTCTATCCAAGAGAAAGAGAGAGAGAACCTACATGACAAAGTAGAAGAAAAAATTACACAAGGGGAGAAAGAGATAGCAAGAAACGATAAAGGAAGGAAAGAGAGAAGGAAACGAGAAACTTATAAAAAGGAACAGAAGAATGAGGGGAGGGGTGAGAGAAATGAGGGGAAGAGAGAAATCTGGAAAGCCTCTCCAAGGATGAAGAAATCTGGTTTATTAAATAAGAGAGAACCTACATGACAAAGTAGAAGAAAAAATTACACAAGGGGAGAAAGAGATAGCAAGAAACGATAAAGGAAGGAAAGAGAGAAAGGAACGAGAAACTTAGAAAAGGGAAAGAAGAATGAGGGGAGGGGTGAGAGAAATGAGGGGAAGAGAGAAATCTGGAAAGCCTCTCCAAGAATGAAGAAATCTGGTTTATTAAATTAGGGGAGGTAAAGATGTTTCCCCATTCGATGAAAGAAGAAGAGAAGCCATTACAGTACGTCTCAAAAGTTCTTCGAGTTACAAAATAAACCTCGTTAATATGTTAAAGACATCATCTACTTTAAATTCAATTCAATTCAATTATATTTTATTGCAATATTATGGCATACTTATACCAATACCAAATTCACCAATTTGTGAATTGTAAATTTGAAAGTTTTTGGACCGTCGAAGTGTGATTTCTAAGCCGAGCATTATGCTTATTATTATTACTATTCTCTTTTTACTTTCTTCTTTTGTAAACCTTTTTCCCTCTCATATTTGTATTATTTGTTGTTCTTTTATCCCTATTTGACTTTTCTTCTCTCTCTCTCTCTCTCTCTCTCTCTCTCTCTCTCTCTCTTTCTCTCTCTCCCTCTTTCTCTCTCTCTCTTCCTCTCTTTCTCTCTCTCTCTCTTTCTCTCTCTCTCTCTTTCTCTCTCTCTGTTCGCTATTTTCGTCTGCAGGACTTTGATGTTTTCTTCTTCTTCTTCTGATCCTTTTATTTTATTTTCATTCTTGTTTAAAAACTACACCGAACCTTCTTTCTTCCCTATTCTTTCTCTCTTTTCTTTCTTCTTCTTTTTCTTTCTTTTTGCATGGCAGAGATTCTCCCTCTGCTCTGGAATTCAACAGTTTTATGCTCCACAAAAGAAAAATTAGTTAGCTTAGTTGGTAGTGCGTCTGCCTTGTAAGCGCTAGGGCGCGGGTTCGATTCCCGCCCGGTGCGGATTTTATCCTGATGGGATAATGTTCGTTCTCGGAACGGCTGGCTTTCTCCTATCCCGTCTTATGTGTGGACACAGCTGAAGAATTTATTTTAATTTAGTAATATTTTTTTTCTAATTTCGGCCACTCACTTTTTCCACTCCCGTCCATACGCCGTCTGGTTACGCCCCAGGTCTGCCCAACTCGTACTTTTTTTTCTAATTTCGGCCACTCACT
The DNA here is from genome assembly GCF_000475195.1 of Diaphorina citri. Lineage (NCBI taxonomy): Eukaryota > Metazoa > Arthropoda > Insecta > Hemiptera > Psyllidae > Diaphorina > Diaphorina citri. The sequence goes on along the minus strand of NW_007379607.1, from coordinate 29,474 downwards.
TTTTCCACTCCCGTCCATACGCCGTCTGGTTACGCCCCAGGTCTGCCCAACTTGTACCATTAAATTGCGCAACGCATTTGTTACGCAACTCTCCCATGTACACCTGAAAAGAAATAAAGATTTTTTAAACACCCTGTATAATAAATTATAAGGTAGGAAAACTGGATAACGGTCTCTTTGTGTTATTATGTCACAAATTTGGTTCTCACTGCAGCAAAGGAAAGAGAGGGAGGGAGAGGCAAAGATAGAGAGAGAAGAAGGGAGCCAGGAGAGGGAGACAGACAGAGTTAGAAAGATGGAGGAAAAGGAAGGAGAGAGAAAAATATTGGAGGGACAAAGAGAGGGGAAGTTATAGAGAGAGAGAGAGAGAGAAAGAAAGACAGAGAGAGAAAGACAGGGAGTAAGAGAAAGAGAGAGAGAGAAAGATAAGAATATAAGCAAGATCCTTCAAGAAGTTGGAGACAAAGTGCTGAAGGAGAGAGAAAGAGATATAAACTGACAGAAAGGAAAGAGAGAGAGAGAGTCACTTGTCCTCAACTAAGAGAGATGAAGATATAGACTGACAGGAAGTAAGAGAAGGAGGGAGAGAGGAAAAAAAAGAACAAGGAGAAGAGAAAGAAAGAGAGGATTATAAGTAGGAGAGAGGGAGAGAGAGAGGAAAATAGCTTCAAGGTAAAAACAATATAGCAAAAGAAGAGACAAAAATAGGAAGAAAAAGATAGATAGATAAAAAGAGAGAGAGGAAGATTAGGAGGAGGAGGAGGAGGAGAGATAGGGAGAGGGGAGGGAGGGAGAGAGATGAAATTGTGAGATAGAACACGATTATGGCTGTAATGGATATTGTTCTTGAAGACATGTTATCTCCCTCTCTCTCCCCCTCTATCTCTCTTCTTCTCTCTCTCACACATTATCTGTGTCTCTCTTTTCATGACATATTACCTACTTGTCTTCATTGTTTCTCCTCTCTCTCTCTCTCTCTCCCTCCCTCTCACCCTCAGTCTCTTTCTCTCTCTCACTTATTCTCTCTCTCTCATTCTCTCTCTCTCTCTTTCTCTCTCTCTTTTTAAGTAAACAAGTCACAGATTCTCAACGAGAAAGATAGATTGCGAGAGAAAGAGAGAGAGAGAAAGAGACTGAGGGTGAGAGGGAAGGAGAGAGAGAAAGGAAAAGGAAAGAGAGAAGGAAGAGAGAAAAAAGAAAAGAAAGCGAGAGAGAGAGAGGAGAAACAATGAAGAGGAGTGGGTAATATGTAATATGTCATGAAAAGTTAGAGACAGAATGAGAGGGAGAGAGAGTTTCATGAAAAGTTAGAGACAGAATGAGAGAGAGGGAGAGAGTGTCGTGAAAAGTTAGAGACAGAATGAGAGAGAGAGAGTGTCATGAAAAGTTAGAGACAACGAGAGGGAGAGAAAGAAAAAGGAAAAGAGAGGGAGACAAAACTAACTTGTCGTCAAGAATGCTGTAAGTGATTAAGAAAAACTGCGGTGATAATTATGGTATGTGTTTAAGATAAAGAGAGAGAGAGAGAGAGAGAGAGAGAGAGAGAGAGAGGGAGAGAGAAATGGTTAAGATGATACAATTGTGAATTGTTACATAAAGTGTGAACTTGAATTGGTAAATTGGTGTTATAAATTAGGTGTAATAAATTATGATATTTTAAGTTCCCTTGAAACTTTTCTTATGGCTGTGGAAGAATTCTCCAAAGGAGATCTTCCATCCAACCACATTTTTTTGTAGAGCTAACAACGGCCTGGTAATCAGGAGGGCGTGGGTTCGATCCCAGCCGAGGTATGGAATTTTATCCTCATTTATTTACTTATGCGAGCCGTAGCACACTTTAAAGAGGTGACCTGAAGTTTTTAAACTCTTTACCCCTTCCCTTTATCTCGTCGAATTTTCAAAGTATGTAGACCTAAATACTTAAGCTCTAACCTTAGGAGTGGGGGAAGACAGATTTTCCTCGATCCTAGAGCCGGAAAAACTTCGACCTCACCGAGCATTGAACCCGGCCCCTAAAAGGAAAATAAATTTTAATTGTGTGGAGGATACTTAACTGCTGCTTGTCACAAATTCACTTTTTTGTTCACCAAGAACAAATATTGTTCCCCAGCCGAGGTATGGAATTTTATCCTCATTTATTTGAGAATTCGACCACATAATAATGGAGCTCTAAGGGTTAGGTGGTAGAGAACGCCTAAGGCGTTAACCTCGCCTAGTGGTTGCCTTCCACTCAAGAGTCTATTATTATTACATATTGGAAACTAGGATTCTAAGTAATATTGGGTAATCGAGTAAATCCAGTGATATTAGTCAACCAGATGGGTAATATTGAGCAATTAGTAATATTAGACAAGTTAAGGTTGGTCAATAGAATAGACACGCGAAAAGTTTTTCCTAGGTTTTCCCATAGAAATGACTGATCAGGGATCATAAATAGCTGTATGAATCATGTCATGCGTCTTAAGTATGATGAATATCCGTGTGATTCATCTCTTGAGAGTAATTCATACGGATTAATTCATACCTCTATTTCCTGTTTCCAATAGTAAATTGGACCATGAAACTCTATTTCGTGATAATATAGGCCGGGGCACTTCGAATTCTTGACGTTCGCAGGCCTCCCGGCACGATTGATTACTAAAAGAGTGCGGGGCCCACTCGGCCTCGTGAGGAAAATGAGTAGCTATGAGATATAAATGCGCAGAGCGACCGGTGCCAGCATGGTAGGTAAACATTGGAATTTAGGATTATTGAGACATTGGGAAAATCCTACAATGCTGCAGTGAGCACCAAAGTTGTGACGTAATAACACAAAGAAACTGCATTTCTTCACCTCGTCGATCGACGCGGTCGACTATGTGTGAACACAGCTTTATACCACTCGGCTACGAAAGTTGCTTTCCGGAGGTTGCTCACATATCCCTTTGTTTCCCCTTTCAGGTGCTCTGGTGCGAGGAGGTAGGCATGTGGTTTGACTACGACCTACGTAATGAGAAACACCGCAAACTGTTCTACCCGAGCAACTTTGCTCCCCTATGGACTGGATCTTATACGTTTCCTAAACCACTAGTGGCGCAGTCCGCCATCCGGTATCTAATTGCCAACAATATGATCACCCCTAGCTACGCTATGGTAACTTCTCTTGAAAAGAGGAAAGAGGAGGAGGAGGAGGAGGAGGAGGAGGAGGAGGAAGAGGAAGAGGAAGAAAAGCAAGAAGAAGAAACAAAAAAAAAAAGAAAGAAAGTTGAAAATTTGAAATGACATCCTAAGACAAATATGAACAAGAAGAGAGATAAAAAACAAAATGACAAGCGAATTTTACTAAAAAAAAAAGAAGAAGAAAAAAACGTTATTATTATTATAAATTATGATATTTCAAGTTCCCTTGAAACTTTTCTTATGGCTGTGGCAGAATTCTCCAAAGGAGATCTTCCATCCAACCACATTTTTTTGTAGAGTTAACAAGGCTGACTATGTTGAAGGTTTAGCTTTTTGATTTAATTCCTAGTTCACTTTCCTCTTCTTACAATTCTATTGCATAAACGCATACTCAACCAAATACAAGGCGATCATAGGAAATCTAGCTGTAAAAGTGACATCTCCACTATTTTCCTATCATGACACATTGCATACTTAACCAAATACAAGGCGATCATAGGAAATCTATGTGTAAAAGTGACATCTCCACTATTTTCCTATCATGGCACATTGCATACTTAACCAAATACAAGGCGATCATAGGAAATCTATGTGTAAAAGTGACATCTCCACTAATTTTTATATCATGGCATATTGCATACTAAACCAAATACAAGGCGATCATAGGGAATCTATGTGTAAAAGTGACATCTCCACATATTTTCCTATCATGGCACATTGCATACCTAACCAAATACAAGGCGTTCATAGGGTATCTAGCTGTAAAGGTGACATCTCCACTATTTTTCTATCATGGCACATTGCATACTTAACCAAATACAAGGCGATCATAGGAAATCTAGCTGTAAAAGTGACATCTCCACATATTTTCCTATCATGCCACATTGCATACTCAACCAAATACAAGCTTACTCTCTCTCTCTCTCTCTCTCTCTCTCTCTCTCTCTTATCGTTATATTTTCTTCTCTACCTTTCTTCACTCTCTTTCTCCCTTCTTTCTTTTTCACTCTCCTATTGTCATTTGTTTTCAAGCGCTCTCGCTCGCTCTCTCTCTCTCTCTCTCTCTCTCTCTCTCTCTCTCTCTCTCTCTCTCTCTCTCTCTCTCTGGAAATGATTTACATAGCATCTCACATTCTGCACACCCACACAAACTATCTCACAGGAATCTTGTAACAATGCCTTGTATACAGGTACCTTAGGTATATGTATATTAAGGTACATGTAGGTACATAGCGTAGGTACGTTTGTATACGTGTACATTTTGGAGGTAGAAATAGATCAGTTGCGCTTGCTTGGGTGATGTTTCAAAGTCGTAGAGCAGGAAAAATGAGGACCAACGGAATTTTTCTTTTTCTTCTACGCTTCTAGATCCCGAGATAAATCGATTTCAAAAATACCGGTAAATCGTGAACTTTGACGTCACGGCATACGCTCCCGTACACGATGACGTCACAGCAAAGCTCCCTCGCAGGCAACACATTGTTTGTGCGCATACGTTTCTGCGCATTTCTTTCTGCTCCTCCGCAAGCGTGCTTGCATACTGGCGCTACCTAGCGGACGAAAAAAAAACAACTGATCTCATTCATTAGAACGGAAAATAAAAATGGAATTTTCGACCTTTTACAGTTATTTTTTCGGAGTTTTGACCTCGGATTTGGATTTTTCCCAACTTTTAACATAGGAATCGACCATTTATTTATAATTTTTACCCATTTGCAACTGCTCCATTCAAGTAGCTGCACCCCTCGTGCATAAAATAAAGAAGAGAGAGAGAGAGAGGAGAAAGAAGAAGAAGAAGAAGAAAGCAAGGGAGGGAATAGCTGAGAGAATCCACATCATTTTTCACCAGGTATTTCCGAGAGAGAGAGAGATAGAGAGAGAGAGAGAGAGAGAGAGAGAGAGAGAGAGAGAGAGAGGAAACCTCATTTTTGACACATTTAATGTTCTTTGCATATCAAGAAGGAATCAGAGAAGGAGGAGAGATAGGAAAGGAAGAAGGAGAGAGAGAGAAATGAGGAAAGAGAGAAAGGAAGGGAGAGAGTAAGAGAAGAACCTCAACAACTGTAAATCTTTTACACCTACTTCCATCTCTCTCTCTCTCTTCCTTTCTCTTTCTCTCTCTCTGGTTGAAGAGAGCAATGGAGTGGAAAGAGTGTGAAAGTTGTGAAAACAAGGATGTGACCATGAGAGAGACGGAGACAGAGATAGAGAGAGAGAGAGAGAGAAAGAGAGAGAGAAGACTTGTATGGTATTGGAAGAGTATAAAAGTACATGGAACGAAAGAAAGAGGAAGAGAGAAATAGAGTAAGGAAGAGAGAGAGAGGGAGAGAGAGAGTAGGTACCTATAGTTGCGAAAATTTCAAAGTATGGAACTAAATAGCTGTTCAGGGAAGAGAGAGAGAGAGAGAGGAACAGCAGAGTAAAGGAAGTAGGACAAGAGGGAGAGAGAGAGAGAAAAGTGAAATACATTTTCTGTGGAAATGATTGGGTAGGGTTATAGGGAGAAAGAGAGGGGGAGAGAGAGAGACTGAAAAAGAGTGACAGAATGAAAGGATGAGAGAGAGGGGGAGAGAGAGATAGGGAGAGAGGGAGGGAGATAGAGAGAGAGAGAAATCTGAAATACTTTCCGCAATCGTGATTGGATAAGAAAACTGTTGAATCGAAAGAACTTCACGGTTGGGTGGAAGAGCATAGTTATGTAATATTTTACTAGTTACTGTGTGGAAGTATTACTATATTGCAAATGATTGAACAAAGTAAGGTACATGGTTTTGAACTCAATTAGTTTTGAAAACTGTTAGTTTTAAGGTCTCATCATACCGAAAGCGGAGAGAGAAGGAAGACAGGATAGGAGAAATGCAGCCGTTCCGAGAACGAACCTTATCCCATCAGGATAAAATCCGCCCCGGGCGGGAATCGAACCCACGGTTTAGCGCTCACAAGGCAGACGCACTACCAACTAAGATAACTAGGCTGGCTTATTCTATCGAAAAATTGTAATATTTCCAATGCGTCCGTAGAGCAAGGACCTATTGAAGAAAAAAAATCACTACCACCTACTTGTTTTAATCCCTCTTTTTTTCCTTATTTCATTTCATTTAACTTCATTTTATTTTTATTTTCAGTCTAGCAGTCTAAAAGCAGCAATAGTTAAAGCCATAACATTGTTCCATCATGACCTAATAAAAATAATAAAATAAAAGACCCTATTATAAGTAATAAAACAAATAAAAACTTGGGGAGCCAAAGTGGCAGAACTTTGTAGCATCTTCTCCATTGTAGCATCCTTTAAAAAGTAGCATACTTAGTTGCATCCTCTAAAGTAGAACAGTTATATGTAGTAGCAAAAGTTAGCAGAATACTCTATGACTGCTGTTGTCATTTTTAGAACTTCACTTGAACAGAAATAAAACCTAAGTGCGCGAGAAGGAAGAAGAAGAAGGATAAGAAGAAGATGGATAACAAGAAGAGGAGGAGGAGGAGGAGGAGGAGGAGGAGGAGGAAAAACTTTGGTGATAGAAAAAATAATAATAAATAGGGAGAGAGGAGGGGTCTGAAGATTGAAGGAAAAGGAGAATGAATGAGAAAGAAGGAAAGGGAGAGGAGAAAAAGCGGGGAAAAGAAAGAAAGGGGGTGAGAGAGGGAGAGAGGGAGAGAGAGAGAGAGAGACAGAGAGAGAGGGAGAGAGAGAGAGGAATAGGGAGTAGGAAAGGGAGACAGAAGAGAGAAAGAAAGGGGAAAAAGAAACAAGAGGATGAAGAATAGAGTAGAGAGAGAGGGAGAAAAACAAAGAGAAAGAAGACGAGAGAGAGAAGAGGGAGGGAGAAGAGAAAGAGAGAAAGCGAAATATAGATATTAGGAAGGGAGAGAGGAAGAGAGACTTTATAGTTTCAACTGGGTTATTTCAGTACAACACTATGTTCTGGTACATTTACCGTCACCTCCACTCGAAGAAGAGAAAACGGATGCGAAGAGAAAGAAGGAGAAGGAGAAGGAGGAGGAGAAGAAGGAGGAGGAGGTAAAGGTGATTCAAAATTAAGTAGAGAAAGAGGAGAAGAAGGAAAGGAGGAAGAGATGCGTCTGTGAAAAAATAGTAGAAGGATGACAAGAAGGAGAAGAAGAAGAAGAAGGAGAAGAAGGAGGAGAAGAAGAAGAAGGAGAAGAAGAAGAAGAAGAAGGAGAAGAAGAAGAAGGAGAAGAAAAAGGAGAAGAAGAAGGAGGAGAAGAAGAAGGAGGAGAAGAAGAAGGAGAAGAAAGAGAAGAAGAAGGAGGAGGAGAAGAACTGAACTGAACAAATTTAATATATTTTTAACAATAGAAAAACATGTAAGATAATCCCTAAGCTAATACAAACTTCTTCGGGATGATTCTTCTTCTTTATTGTATTAAAGAAGAAGAAGATAAAGAAGAACGAAAAAGATACCTACACCTAGGGTTGGAAGAGGCGAAACAAGGAATGGGAGAAAAAGAAGAAGAATAAAAGAGGAAGAAGAGAAGGAGGAGGAAAAGGAAAGAGGAGGAGGAAGAGGAATAAAAAATGGATTATTACTAATTGCACATAATTAAAAGCTTGCCAATATCAATTAGGGGGAAAAAGAGTTAAATAAAGCTTCGATATTTCGCTAAAGACCTTGGCAGTTATACAGTTACACCTAAAAGCGGGGCCCACTCGGCCTCGTGAGGAAAATGAGTAGCTATGAGATATAAATGCGCATAGCGACCGGTGCCAGCATGGTAGGTAAACATCGGAATTTTAGGATATTGAGATATTGGGAAAATCCTACAATGCTGCAGTGAGCACCAAAGTTGTGACATAATAACACAAAGAAACTGCATTTCTTCACCTCGTCGATCGACGCGGTCGGCTATGTGTGAACACAGCTTTACACCACTCGGCTACGAAAGTTGCTTTCCGGAGGTTGCTCACATATCCCTTTGTTTCCCATTTCAGGTGCTCTGGTGCGAGGAGGTAGGCATGTGGTTTGACTACGACCTGCGTAATGAGAAACACCGCAAGCTGTTCTACCCGAGTAACTTTGCTCCCCTATGGACTGGATCTTATACGTTTCCCAAACCACTAGTGGCGCAGTCCGCTATCCGGTATCTCATTGCCAACAATATGATCACCCCTAGCTACGCCCCTGTTTATTATGGTACGTAGATACTGTCTTTTTTTTTTAAGAGGTTTGACAGAGGGAACTGTAACTGCTATGGTCTTATCGTCCCGAAATCGAAGAGAGAAGGAAGACAGGATAGGAGAAACCCAGCCGTTCCGAGAACGAACATTATCCCATCAGGATAAAATCCGCCCCGGGCGGAATTTTTTGAAATCAACCCCAATCAGATTGCTTGATCCGAAGTTAATCCAAATACGCTCACTTGTGGCCTCGGCCATCAATGATCTACTAGTGTGGTTGCTTGTCCAAATGGCATAAGAGTCATAACTTTGAGGTGCTGCCATTTTGAATCGGGATGGAATATGACAAATTTAAATAGCCTATGTCACATCAACGTTGATCTCAATGCTATTCTACACGCTAATGCCGTAACTCTAGCTGAATGGTTTCATATCTTGGATGATCCTGTCAAGTCTATGTACTACAAGAACCTGGCCAAACGCTTCCTTATTGGAATAGAAGCAGTAAGTATATCTTATTGGATTAGAAAAGGTGTACAAGTGCATATCACAGCATTTTACTACGTGCTCCCCTTTGCAGTCAATTTCTTTTTAAGATTTGATTATGAACGCTTCCTTATTGGAATAGAAGCAGTAAGTATATCTTATTGGAATAGAAGCAGTAAGTATATCTTATTGGAATAGAAGCAGTAAGTACCACAGACACCGAAGCGAATACAATAGTCCGTCCCTTATACCTTTTTTTATTACTATTGTAATAATAAAGGAAGGACGGACTAAAAAGCTTTAATATCTAATTAATTATCTACCTACAGATGTATTATTTATTAAATTAATTAAATACACTGTTTAATACAGGATGTCAACCTAGCTAGCTTAGAGGCTATAGCGTCTGCCCTGTGAACCCTAGGTCACAGGTTCGATTCCTGCCCGGGGCGGATTTTATACTAAACAGATTTTATCCTAAACAAAAACAGAAACAGCAGGCTTTTTCTTATCCTGATTTCCTTCCTCAATTTCGGGACGATAAGGCCTTAGCAGTTACAGTTCCCTCTGTCAAACCTCTTCAAATCTTATATTATAAAATCAAGATCCATTCACTCATTTCACACGCAGTCTCTGCACTCTGTATATTTCTTATGGAGATTTTAGCGATCAAAAATTGATCATATCTCAGGATCGGTTTAGAAAATCCTTTCTTATTGCACACCTAGACCATAAAAGGAATACTCTTACCAAATTTCAGCTTTCTAGGTGTTGTGGTTCAGGAGATAGAGCGATCAGTGTGTGAAATGTGAATGGATCTTGATTATATAATATAAGATAGTGTATTCATGTATTATAGTGTATTCATCTATTCACCAATGTACACTTTAGTCAATACCTATAGTGTATTCATCTTTATGTCTGAAGCGTCTGCCTCGTAAGCGCCAAACCGCGGGTTCGATTCCCCCCAGGGCGGATTTTATCCTGAACGGATAATGTTCGTTCTCGGTAGGCTGGCGTACTCCTATCTTGTACTCCTACGGCCGTGAGTGCCGTGACACTTAAAAAATGCCCTGAAGCCCTTCGGATAAAGTGGAGAGATGGCAAAAAAGAAGAAGAAGAAGAGGAAGTGGAGAAGAAGAAGAAGAAGAAGGAGAGAGAAAGAGCTTGTCTGTTCTCCTTGTTTAATTTTCCATTCTATTATTTCCGTACTGTTTAATTTTCTATTTACACTTCGCAGCTTCCATCTCTCTCTCTCTCCCTCTCCCTCTCTCTCTCTCTCTGTACCTCTCCCTCCCTCTCCTTTTCTCTCTCTCCCTCCCTCTCCTTTTCTCTCTTTCCCTCCCTCTTTCTCTCTCTCATATACATATTCATAATCCGTGGGTTTATAAAAAGATTCCATTTTTCTGTCTGGCAGTCTGGCAACATATTACATGTCATCTATAACAGGGTTGTCGGCTGCTCGTATTAGATACTGTAAATTCCCGCCCGGGGCGAATTTTATCCTAAACAGATAAGGTTCGTTCTCGGAACGGCTGGCTTTTTTATAGTCTGTCCTGATTCTCTCTTTGCTATCGTCACACTAAGACCGCATAATAACACAAAACAACAGAGGTATACATACTTCCTTGTGAGTGAGAGAGAGAGAGAGAGAGAGAGAGAGAGAGAGAGAGAGAGAGAGAGAGACAGACAGACAGAGAAAGAAAGGAAGAAAGAGAGAGAGAGAAAGAGATAATAATAACATGGTGCGTTCAAATGGACAAGAGAAAGAAAATGAGATGGGAAGTCAGATGGAAAGGAAAAGAGAGAGAGAGAGATAGGAAGTCAGAGGGAGAGAGAGAGGGTGGGGGAAAAGAAAAAAAAAAAAAAAAAAAAAAAAAAAAAAAAAAAAAAAAACAGTTAGAGATGGGAGAATAAAAAAAAAAGAAAGATTGAGAGAAAGAAATGAGGACAAAAAATGGACGGAAAAAAAGAAGAAGAAGATGAAAAAAAACCGGTTAGAGATGGGAGAATAAGAAAGAAAGAGTGAGAGAAAGAAATGAGGACAAAAAAATGGACGGAGAGAGAGAGAGAGAGAGATAAGAGAAAGTAAAATGAATAGGCCAAAGAGTGAGAAAGAGGCGATAAAAATGAGGTAAACGAGGGAGAGAGAGAGGGAGATAAGCAAGAGAGAGCGCACTAATGGTGTAAGTAACAAGAGAGAGAGAGAGAGAGAGAGAGAGAGAGAGAGAGGAAAGAAAAGGGAGGGAGAAAGAGGGAATCCATTACTGAAATTTTATGTTAAAATATTTGCGTACACTGAAAGGTAGAAAGAGAGCGAGATAAAGAGAGTGAGAAGGAGAGAATGAGAGAGAGAGAGAGAGAGAGATAATGATAGAGAGAGAGAGATAAGAGGGTGAGAGAGAGGGAGATATTTAGGCAAAACAGCTTTTTGAAACGACATGACATGAAAAAGTTTTAACGTTTCCCTCTCTCTCTCTCTCTCCTCCCTCTCTCTCCCCCTTCACTCTCTGCCTCTCTCCCTCTTTCCTCCCTCTCTCTCTCTCTCTCTCACACTCTCTTCCTCTAAGAGAGGAAAGAAAAGGGAGGGAGAAAGAGAGAATCCATTACTGAAATTTTATGTTAAAATATTTGCGTACACTGAAAGGTAGAAAGAAAGCGAGATAAAAGAGTGAGAAGTAGAGAGAGAGAGAGAGATAATGATAGAGAGAGAGATAAGAGGGTGAGAGAGAGGGAGATATTTAGGCAAAGCAGCTTTTTGAAACGACATGACATGAAAAAGTTTTAACGTTTCCCTCTCTCTCTCTCTCTCTCTCCTCCCTCTCTCTCCCCCTTCACTCTCTGCCTCTCTCCCTCTTTCCTCCCTCTCTCTATCTCTCTCTCTCTCCCTTCACTCTCTTCCTCTGTCTCTCTCCCACGTTCTATTTTTACATTACTTTTCTAATGTTTTGAACTTTCGATTAAAAAAGAGAGTAAAACCTTTAAGCAAAAAGGTTCTAAAATTAAAAATCTGCTATGAACATCACACGACTTTCCATTAGGTGCGTACATCAGGGAACTAAATCCAAGCTAGACTGGCTGTGACAGGTTTTGGATGAATAATCTCTTTCAAGTCCTTTGTGGTAAAGCATAACTTAATTTTCACATCTTTTGTGGATATCACAGCTTACGTTACAGCTTGGAAACCTTTAAGCAAAAAGGTTCTAAAATTAAAAATCTGCTATGAACATCACACGACTTTCCATTAGGTGCGTACATCAGGGAACTAAACCCAAGCTAGACTGGCCGTGACAGGTTTTGGATAAATAATCTCTCTCAAGTCCTTTGTGGTAAAGCATAACTTAATTTTCACAACTTTTGTGGATATCACAGCTTACGTTACAGCTTGGCTCCTTTGAAATCAAGTTCCATCTTTTTACACTGGTAATGGTGCAATTGGTCGCTACTTGATTAAAGTAACTACAGCTTGGCTCCTTTGAAATCAAGTTCCATCTTTTTACACTGGTAATGGTGTACACGGAGATGAAGACGAAAACATCAAATAGAGATGAGTGGCGATCTACAAACCAATCCTAGGATTGACAAACATGATGATGATGAATGGTGTAATTCGTCGCTACTTGATTAAAATAGCTACTCAATTGTCTTCACGAGGCTGAGTGCACTCCGAACTCCAAGCACAAAGCCGCAAAAAATTCGACCCCACCAAGAACCAAACCCGCGTCTCCGGCGTGCAAGCCTAGTGTGATACCCACTCGGCCACGGAGGATGCTGTTTTGGATAAGTACTTGGGTGATGTTTCAAAGTCATAGAGCAGGAAAAATGAGGACCAACGGAATTTTTCTTTCTCTTCTACGACTTCTAGATCCCGAGACAAATCGATTTAAAAAATACCGGTAAATCGTGAACTTTGACGTCACGGCATACGCTCCCGTAGGCGATGACGTCATAATTAATGACTCCTTTGTTTGTGCGTAAGCGTTTCTGCGCATTTTGACGTGAAATCTGACGTTACAACTCTTTGAACTTTTTCATCAGAGCGGCAATTAAAAATTGAATTTTCGACCTTTTAAAGTTACTTTTTCGGAGTTTTGACCTCACATTTGGATTTTTCCCAACTGTTTACATAGGAATCGACCATTTATTTATAATTTTGACCAATTTGCAACTGCTCCATTGTCTTCACGAGGCTGAGTGCACTCCGAACTCCAAGCACAAAGCCGCAAAAAATTCGACCCCACCAAGAACCGAACCCGGGTTTCCGGTGTGCAAGCCTAGTGTGATACCCACTCGGCCACGGAGGTTGCTGTTTTGGATTAATACGTAAGTAATTAAATTATGGTTGTAAAATACAATTTCAAAATAATAAAAATATGCCAATGGCGTCAGAAGACTCTCAGACAATGCACAGAGAACCTAGGTATACATACTTCCTAAAAAATCGATCATAACAAAAGATACAAAAACATAAAATGGAAATCCTTACGAAACAAACTATTGTACCTACTTCACAAAAGTAGACACAAAAACACAAATAAAACTAAAATCTTATAAAAACTAAACCGAATATTCAAAATGACTTACTCAGCCTCTTCAACAAACAGACTCGGTCTTGGCAAGGAACACACAATTGAGCAGAATAGTGGTCATGACCATGTAGTCAAAATACTGATTGGTGGAAATCAAAGTAAGACATTCCAAACTTAACAAAGTACACAAAAATATAAAAGAAATAATAAATTAAAAGAATATAACAAACAACAACTACGAGCATAAATGGAACTAGCATACAATTAGTTACTAAACTAAAAAGACAATCAAACTTAACAAGATACACAAAAACATTCTAAACAAACTTATAGAAACACTCAAAAATCTAATTAAAACACTGAAAAATCGAATAAAGAGACGAACAAAATCTAATAAAACACTAATCTTATATATCTAATAAAAACTACTCCAAATGAATCTAAAACTACTTACTCAGCCTCTTCCACAAAGGAACACACAGTTGAGCAGAATAGTGGTCATGACCATGTAGTCAAAATACTGGTTGGTGGAAATGAAGATACAAATAATAATAATAATAATAATAATAATAGTAATAATGAAATTTTCTGCGACTTTTTGAAACGCCCTGTATTGAGTAGAAAACTATAAGCCAAGGTTTTTCTCACATCCATCTCTCTCTAACCTCTGGCAAGAGATTGAGCTTGTTTTCATTTTTCTCTCTCTCTCCCTCTCTCTCTCCATCCTACCCTCCCTTTCTTTCTCTCTCATTTTATTTTCCCTCTCTCTCTCTCTCTCCTTCTCTCTCTCACTCTTACTTTCTCTCTGTTTCCTCCCTCCATCCTGTTCTCTCCCTCCCTCTTTATCATCTCTCTCTCTCTTGTTATCTCTTTCCTCTCTCTCTCTCTCTCATTATCTCTTTCCTCTTCCTCTCTCTCTCTCCTTTTTTTCTATATCTCTGTTCTTTGTCTACCTTACTTCCGAATCATCAATCTACATTATTTTTACCTTCTCATTTTTTCTCCTCCTCTCTCTCTCTCTCTCTCTCTCTCTCTCTCTGGCCACTCCCTATATCCTTTTTTCTCTCCCCTTCTCTTTCTCTCATACAAATTTCATAATCTATCCTCTCTCTCCTTTCTTCCTTTTTTCTATCCTTGTCTCTCTCATTCAACTTTCATAATCTTTTTCTCTCTCTTCTTGGTTTTCTCTTTCTCCCCTTCTCCTTCCTTTTTTTATCTTTTCCGATCTCTTTCTCTCTCTCTCTCTCTCGCTCTCTCTTTCTCATCCATCTTTCATTATAATTCTCTAATTTCTCCAATGGGGTTGGATTTCTCTTTAGAAATCGTTTTGAAATGAGAGCACCGCCATTAGAAAATATTTGGATCATAGTTTTGCTAGGATCCAACCGCAGCACCTATCTCAACCAAACGTTTTGAGTTGCATCCTTGTCACATTTGTGAACTACATACCAAATTTCAACTCTCTAGCTCTTACCGTACTCGAGATATTACACACACACACACACACACACACACACACACACACACACACACACGGACCAATGGCTGAAACTTTGGATTTAGCCTCTAGGGACCGCAAAACGTGTTTTGCCACTAAAAACTAACCATCGAAAATTTGTCCCGATTACATTACTTTCCTTCCTATACCTAGGATAAGGAAAGTAAAAAGAAGTCACATAAGAAAATACAGCTTTACTTGTGTTCATCTTTTCAAGATGAAGCTTCACAAAGTCACGTCAGAAACCTTTCTGATCAGTATGTTGAAAGGTAGATCAGTGTCAGTACTATCAGTAAATCAGTATGTTGAAATCGGAACAGGTTAACAAGCAGATAAGATTCGTTCTCGGAACGGCGTCCTTCTCTCTTCGCTTTTGGGACGATATAAGACCTCGGGACGATAAGACCTTAGAAGTCCAAAAACTTTGCACACGAGTGTAGCTCGAGACCTTTGGCGCATTTCCTGTGTGGGAGTAAACCCTCTCTTCTGGAAAATTTCCAGTATTTAATAATGACACGAAGTAAATTCTAAGTTTTAACTAGAGTTTTTAATTATTATAAAAAAAAAAAGATGTTTGTTAACCCTTAAGTGCATGATTTTTTCTTTAAAAGGAAAAATGGAAAAAGAGGCAAGAAAATGTATGAATGGTGGATGTAGCTTTTGAGAAACCGCTTGGAGACAACGCAGAAAATCTTGAACAAGAAGAAAATGCAAGAAGAATTGAGAAAAATGTCTGTAAAAACACAGTCATGCAAATGTTGAGAAAATCGAAAAACAGAGGCAAAAATTGGAAAAATCAGAACACCTGAAAGAAGGAGAAAAATTATTGAAACGTTCGGAAAACTGGGGAAAAACTAAACAAGAATCATCAAGAAAGAATGTGCAAAATAGTATTTTTGAGAAGATTCGATAGTAGAATTACAAAAAGGAAAATTTTGAGAATATCATGGACAGATTGACAGATACTGAGAAGACGAAAGGAAAACACTGAAAACGGCTCAACAATACTATAGGGAATTGATGGTAGCGTTTAAAACAAGAGGATAAAGGAAAAAAGAGCAAAAAGAAGAATAAGACGAAGAAGATGAAGGAGGAGAAGAAGAAAAAGACGACAAAGAAGAAAAGGAGGAACAACAACAAGAAGAAGATAAAGAAGGAGAGGAAGACAAAGAAGAAAAGCAGATATTAGAAAACGTGGAAAGCAAAAATTTGAGAAAAAAAATGTAAAAACGTCTGAGAGAAATGATCTGAATAAAAAGAAAGGAAGAAAAAAAAAATAAATGAATAAAAAAAAGAAAGTAAGAAAAAGAAGAAATAAACGGAAAGAAAAGAAATATTGCAGACATTTCCTTAGGCAAAATATTACGGATGAGTGAGTCAAGAACAAAAGTGATAAGAAAATGGAATAAGGAGTAAAGAAAAGAAGAAGACAAAAACTAGACATGGAGAAAAGAGAAGAAGGAGAAAGGATGATAAGAACATGGAAGGATGAGTAAAAGGAGGAATAGTAAGTAAGAAGAAGAAGAAGAAGAAGAAGAAGAAGAAAAGATAAGGATATGGAGAAAGAAAAAAAAATGGTAAGGAAAGTGGGGGGAAAGAAGGATAAGAAAGAAGAAGAAGAAAAAAAAAAACAGATAGAGATGGGAGAATAAGAAAGAAAGAGTGAGAGAAAGAAATGAGGACAAAAAATGGACGGAAAAAAAGAAGAAGAAGATGAAAAAAAAAAAACGGTTAGAGATGGGAGAATAAGAAAGAAAGAAAGAAAGAGTGAGAGAAAGAAATGAGGACAAAAAATGGACGGAAAAAAAGAAGAAGAAGATGAAAAAAAAAAACGGTTAGAGATGGGAGAATAAGAAAAAAAGAAAGAGTGAGAGAAAGAAATGAGGACAAAAAAATGGACAGAGAGAGAGAGAGAGAGAGAGATAAGAGAAAGTAAAATAAATAGGCCAAAGAGTGAGAAAGAGGCGATAAAAATGAGGTAAACGAGGGAGAGAGAGGGAGATAAGCAAGAGAGAGAGCGCACTGATGGTGTAGGTAACAAGAGAGAGAGAGAGAGAGAGAGAGAGAGAGGAAACCCAACTGTGAAGAGTAAAAGTTATTTGTGTTCTTCTTTTCAAGATGAATCTTCACAAAGTTACGTCAGAATCTATCAATATGTTAAAGTCAGTAAGTACGGCTGTTCAGATGACAATCTATAGGAAGTTGCTACATAAGAAAGGGAATATCTCACATAATATTTGGTTCAACACTCAATGTTTGAAACTAGGAGTTACTCCCAACTATGCCAAGATAAAAATCAACTCAGACTCACAATCAGCAATCAAGAGAGAGGAAAGAAAAGGGAGGGAGAAAGAGAGAATCCATTACTGAAATTTTATGTTAAAATATTTGCGTACACTGAAAGGTAGAAAGAGAGCGAGATAAAAGAGTGAGAAGTAGAGAGAGAGAGGGAGATAGAGAGCAATCAAAGCTGCCAAAGCAGGTGAAAGAAGATGGGTTATTGAAGAAAACAAGATGATGTATTGCAGGAGAGATACAGTGTGTACATATCTATACATCCTATATAAAGAGTTGACGCATCAACTTCACCCGTTGGAATTTGACTCTCTGATAGATAAACTCAAAATGGAATTAAGTGATAAACTTTTCATCAAGAGGAATAATCAGTCCAAGAAACTTGAAGCACTCACCTTGAAACAACTTCCAAGTGAGTTAGATAATGTTGACAACATCCCTGAAATTGAGTTCTTCCCCAGAATCCTAAACCTATCTGACTGTCAACTGACAGATGAAGAAATAGTCTTATTGAATAAAGGCATCAAATATTGCCCCCCCAACACTTCTAGTCATTCAATTCAAACCCTAGCTGTTGACATAGAGGTCAGTGTTAGTAACATTCCGTCCAAATACAAGTGCGCTGACACAATCCAAAATGTGCAGAACCAGGGCAAATCTGTATCCCAAGAACATGCAATCATCAAACACCTAAAAAACAAATTCAAAGAGCAAGAGGTGATAGTCACTAAAGCAGACAAAAGTGAATCCATTGTGATAATGAATGAAAAAGATTATAACAAGAAGGTTGAAGACTTTCTGAAAGAAAACAATGCAATACCAGTCAATAAGGACCCCACCGTTGAATACATAGCAAATGTCAGGAAATCTATCAATGGATCATGCATGTTGTTACCCAAAGAAAAATTCACTTTAATCAATAAAAATGTAATTGCACCCAAGATGTATGGATTAGCTAAAATTCACAAATCTAATATTCCCATAAGACCTGTAGTGTCTTACAAATCTGCTCCCGCTTACAAACTAGCCAAGAAAACAAACTCACTGTATCATGAAATAACAAAATTCAAGAATCCTCATGCTATTTCCAGTTCCACAGAATTAATTGACAAGATTAAAGATGTACATGTTCCTGTAGGTGCCAAAATTGTGTCTAATAAAAATATGCCAATGGCGTCAGAAGACTCTCAGACAATGCACAGAGAGCCTTGTAAGTGAGAGAGAGAGAGAAAGGAAGAAAGAGAGAGAGAGAAAGAGATAATAATAACATGGTGCGTTCAAATGGACAAGAGAAAGAAAATGAGATGGGAAGTCAGAAGGAAAGAGAGAGAGAGAAAATATAGGCCAAACAGATAGAAAGCTGAATGGAGAATGACGTCAGCACCATTTATTATCTTAGAATATCTGTTGAATCTCTCTCCCTCTCTCTCTCTCTCTCTCTCTCTCTCTCTCTCTCTCTTTCTCTCTTCCTATTTCTCTCTCCCTCCTTCGTTATATCTTCGTCATATTTCATTCCCTTTTGTAATTCTTCCATCTCTTCTTTCTTATCTTTCTCGAATACCTTATTACTTGTTCGATATTTTGTGTTTTATTTCTGCTTTACTCTTCTTTGACCTCAGATTTCTTTCTTCAGGATTGCTATTTTTATCTGTATTTGTCGATTTTTTTCTACTTCTCCTCCTCCTCCTTCTTCTTCTTCTTCTTCTTTGCCTCCTCCTCCGTCCTCTATTTTCCTTTCTCTTTCTCTTTTACCTCTTTTGACATACTCTTTCTCCTCCATACTTTTTTTTCTTGTTCTCCTTCTTCTATTTCATCGTCTTTTTTTGTCTTCTTTTTCTTTCCCTCCTCCTCTTCCTTCTTCTATTCTTCCTTGTACTTCTCTTTTCTGTCTTTTTCTCCTGCTCTTCTTCTTCTCCTCCTCCTTCTTCTCCTCCTCCTGCTTCTTCTTCTTCTTCTCCTCCTCCTTCTTCTTCTCCTAGTTCTTCATCTTTTTTGTCTTCTTTTTCTTTTAACTTCTCCTCTTCCTCCTCCTCCTCTTCTTACACTTCTATTCTTCTTTTTCTTTCCCTCCTCCTCTTCCTTCTTCTATTCTTCCTTGTACTTCTCTTTTCTGTCTTTTTCTCCTGCTCTTCTTCTTCTTCTTCTTCTCCTTCTTCTCCTCCTCCTTCTTCTTCTCCTTCTTCTTCTTCTCCTCCTTCTTCTCCTAGTTCTTCATCTTTTTTGTCTTCTTTTTCTTTTAACTTCTCCTCTTCTTCCTCCTCCCCTTACATAACTTCTGACATACTCGTTTAGAGAGCGGCTGGTTTGACATTTCCAGCATACACATCATTAAAGTTTATAAATACTTCATCGACTATACGTGTCAGGACGTCTATTTTCAGTTTTATCGTTGGTACACTCAGGTGCAAAAAAATCGGAACAGAAGAATACAAGCAACTTATACCCTCCCCCTACCTGTGAAGAGTAAAAGTTAAGCTGTATTTTATTATCTGAGTTTTTTTATACTCAACATGGCTGAACCAATGAGATTGTGAGATTCCGCTTCGTGGAGCAAGTGTTTACGTCCAAAGTGGAATCTCATTGGTTCAGCCATGTTGACAATAAAAAGAAGTCACATAATAAAATAATAATAATAATATAACCTATGTAGGTACCTACATATGTAGGTACCTGCCTATGTAGGTACCTATCTACCTACCTATTATTTATACTGCTCACATAGGACTGAAAAGTCCCTTTACTCCAGCAGTAGGCTACTACTATTATTGTGGTCAAATTCTTCTCGCATAGGACTGAAAAGTCCCTTTACTCCAGCAGTAGGCTACTACTATTATTGTGGTCAAATTCTCAAATTAGGATTGAGGATAAAATTCCATACCTCGGCTGGGATTGAACCCACGCCCTCCTGTTTACCAGGCGAGCGCCTTGACCACTAAATAGGACTGAAAAGTCCCTTTACTCCAGCAGTAGGCTACTACTATTATTGTGGTCAAATTCTCAAATTATATTGAGGATTCCATACCTCGGCTGGGATTGAACCCACACCCTCCTGTTTACCAGGCGAGCGCCTTGACCACTACACCACCGAGGCAGGTTTACTTGTGTTCATCTTTTCAATATGAAGCTTCACAAAGTCACGTCAGAAACCTTTCTGATCAGTATGTTGAAAGGTAGATCAGTATCAGTACTATCAGTAAAAATCAGTATGTTGAAATCGGAAACAGGTTAACAAGCAGATAAGATTCGTTCTCGGGACGGCTGACTTTCTCCTATCCTGTCGTCCTTCTCTCTCCGCTCTCGGGACGATAAGACCTCGTGTCCAAAAATTTTGCACACGAGTGTATCTCGAGACCTTTGGCGCATTTCCTGTGTGGGAGTTAAACCCTCTCTTCTGGAAAATTTCCAGTATTTAATAATGACACGAAGTAAATTTTAAGTTTTAACTAGAGTTTTTAATTATTATAAAAAAAAGATGTTTGTTAGAGGGAACTTTAACTCTGGAGGTCTGGCTGTATGGTCGCGGCTTAGTGCCAAACCAATGCCAAAAAAAAAAATCCTAAGGTCTTATCGTTCCGAAATTGCATGCTCACAAACGCATTACACTGGTGTTGCCCGCAAGGGAGCTTGCTTGGGACGGGACGTCATCGTGTATACGTCAAGATAGATACAAGATTTACCGGTAGGTACTTTTTAATCGATTTATCTCAGAATCTAGAAGTCGTTAAAGAAAAGGGAAAATTCCCTCGTTCCTCATTTTATCTGCTCTTCGACTTTGATTTTTAGTCCGTCCTTCCTTTATTATTATTACTTTCCTTATCCTATAGGAAGGAAAATAATGTAATTTTAAAGAGGTTTGATAGTTGTAAGTCCTCAAAGCGCGGGGCCCCCAAAAGCGCGGGGCCCGTGGCAGTCTGCCATTCTGCCTTATGGGTAATCCGGCCCTGTATGAACTTAAGGGTTAAAGGGAACTTTAACTCTGAAGGTCTTATCGTCCCGAAATTGCATGCTCACAAACGCATTACACTGGTGTTGCCCGCAAGGGAGCTTGCTTGGGACAGGACGTCATCGTGTACGTCAAGATAGATACAAGATTTACGGCTACTTTTTAATCGATTTATCTCAGAATCTAAAAGTCGTTAAAAGAAAAGGGAAAATTCCCTCGTTCCTCATTTTTTCTGCTCTTCTACTTTGATTTTTACTTTCCTTATCCTATAGGAAGGAAAGTAATGTAATTTTAAAGAGGATTGACAGAGGGAACTGTAACTACTGAGGTCTTATCGTCCCGAATGCGAAGAGAGGAAGGTAGACAGGATAGGAGAAAATCAACCGTTCCGAGAACGAACCTTATCCGTGGATAAAATCCGCCCTGAGTGTGGGAATCGAATCTGTAAACTAAATTTTGCGTTTGTACTTTTGTACGTGTTTTTCTTCTGCGTTATATTCCTTTGTTGGAAATCGTATGGTGGCTTTCACCAACGACTTAATGATGCATTTAACTAATGGGAGAATTTTTAATCTATTCCTTTGTTGGAAATCGTATGGTGGCTTTCACCAACGACTTAATGATGCATTTAACTAATGGGAGAATTTTTAATCATCCAAAAAAGATATTTTAATAATCTAAAAAGGTAACTTTTACTCTTCACAGTTGGGGGAGGGGTTTTTTATTGGATGTAAACCTACTCCTAAGTTATCCAAAAGTGGCATTTATAAATTGAAATGTAATGATTGTAATGGAGCGTATGTTGGTCAAACGGCCAGGGCATTCAATACCCGTATAAAGGAACACATGGCAGCTTTCAGAAATAATTCAGACCGTTCAAACTTTGCCAGCCATTTATGTTCAGAAGGCCATAGTTTTGACCCTGAGACAGGGATTGAGTTGTTGCATTATTGTGAAGGTGGGAAGAGGATGGATGTCCTAGAAAATATAGAGATCAAGAGGGTAATGAATGACCCCAATCAAACCATTTTAAATGTACAACTGGACCTTAGGTCTTCCCCACTAATCAACCTCCTTGCAAAAATGTAAACGGTCCCTCAGAGATACCCCCCCCCTCTTCCCCTCCCCCTGGCGGCAAAATTCAAAATTTTTTACAATGTTTATTTTTAAATTTAAAATTTTTACTGATCTGGTCAATTTGTCAATTTGTTCCCCTTTTTTGTTTGCTTTCTTTTTCTTATGTGCAATTTTTTAACAGTTTACACTGATGATGCCAGTAATGGCGAAACATGTCTGTTTGAATAAACAATAAAAAACCCCATCACCAACCACTCTCCTCTTACCGGCACATAGTAATCTGCGCTGCTATAGCTGGTTACACCCTGCACGCAATTGCTGATGTATTTTTTTCTATTAATGTGTAGACTTTATGTTTCTAACGCTTGTTAAGACTTATTTTCTAATTTTTTAGACCTAAATATATGGATGTATGTGGAAGGAAATATAGAAAAAATCTGACAGGGGCTTGAATAAGAAGTCAAAAACAAAATAAAAAAGGAGATGTAAACAATACAAGCGAACTCAAGAGAATTTTAAAACGTTAGACGTTCGAAGTTTTAGTAAGGGCGTTTTCACTACCTTAAAACTTTCGTTCATCGTTTGGGTAACACCACTGTCGGGCTCTAATAAGACTAAATAACGTATTACACCGGGTATTTTGTTTGCAATAAATTGTATGTATTTATTAAGAAATTTCTTCTTCTTGTGTTTATTGAAAAGTGAGAAGTGTCAACCCCC
>NW_007379607.1:0-5682 GCF_000475195.1 Diaphorina citri | reverse complement strand
CAGATACTGTAAATCTTATTACAAAGGCTATGAATGTGTTTGAGAGTGGTTTTGTTGTTCGTTCAGCACTGCTAGTTCTGGTGGCTGGTGTTACCAGTTGGGTGTTGTCTGTTGGTGTTTTCCTTGGTGTTGTTGTTGGTGGTTGTGTTGTTGGTGTATTTGTTGTTCTTAGTATGTGTGTTGTTATTTACTTATTGATTTTGGATTATTATTACTTATTATTTTCATATTATTCTTTATTCTTATTATTTATTATTGTTTTTGTTGTCTGGTTTGTTCACAAGCCCCGCGGTAAGCCCCGGAGCGCGCAGTCTCTGTCGTAAAGCAAAGGCGAGCGCGAAGCGCGACCCCCTGCACTATTCGCGAATCGCCCCGGGGAGCGCGCAGACGCGACCGTAACATAGCGGAGCGCGAAGCGCGCCATGCACAACCCCGCGAGGGGAAGCCGCGGCAGCGCGCAGGCGACCGTATAACCAACCCCGCGTAGCGACACGCGAAGCGACCGGGGGTGGAGGGGGCGCGAAGCCTCCGAGCACGAAGTGCGAGTCTTAGCTTATAATTGTAGGACTCACTTATCTTGTTTTTGGCCTCCAACACCGTTCAAAAGTGTGTTAAAGCGTTGACAAATAGAAGATGGGCAAACAGGATCCCTGTTTTGCCCTAAAAATCGTTCAAAATGCGTTTTACGTTGAAGAATGAAGATGGCAAAATAAGATATCTTTTTTTAAAAGGTATTATCTCAGTTCCTGGTAAATGAACGAAGAATTATTCTTAAACAGATTAATACCGTTATTTTCTTACCTATATTACAGTCCAAGAATGAATATTGAAGTAATAATTAAAAAAAAGATAAAATATTTTCATGTTGAAAAAAACGTTTTTTGCTCTCCTGTAAAATTTGAAAGAATGTTGGTTATGTGTGTTTGGCATCTTTCCACAGTTGTCAAACTAAAAACATAAACGAAACTCAAATATTAGGGGAGCGAGGAAAAGTTTTCTCTCCCGCAGTCTCTGTACTCTGTGTATTTCTTATGGAGATTTTAGCGATGAAAAATTGATCATACCTATCTCAGGATCGGTTTAGATTTTCGCAAAATCCTTTCTTATTGCACACCTAGACCATAAAAGGAATATTCCTACCAAATTTCAGCTTTCTAGGTGTTGTGGTTCTCGAGATAGAGCGATCAGTGTGTGAACTATGAAATGTGAAATGTGAACTGTGAACTGTGAATGGATCTCGTTCTTATAATATAAGATTTTCTTTTTCATAGGTTGTATGTGGGTGTTTCACTTTATGGAATACCCTGTATTTATAGTGATTATATCCTGTATATATTATATCCGATTTTAAGCGAATTTTACCGAGAATCACAGTATACTATACGTAGTACGTACTATGGTATGGGCATGCTACGACACAGACCACAAGAGTCTCATGTAGAAATCGTTTCATTACCAATATACCAATTTACCACGAAATAAAAACAACCCAAGCCAGCCTAGTTAGCTTAGTTGGTAGTGCGTCTGCCTTGTAAAGCGCTAGGCCGCGGGTTCGATTCCCGTCCGGGGCGGATTTTATCCTGATGGGATAATGTTCGTTCTCGCCGGAACGGCTGGCTTTCCTCCTATCCTGTCTTCCTTCTCTCTTCGATTTCGGGACGATAAGACCATAGCAGTTACAGCAGAGGGAACTGTGTAACTGCTAAGGTCTTATCGTCCCGAAATCGAAGAGAGGAGGAGAACAGGACAGGAGAAAGCCAGCCGTTCCGAGAACGAACATTAGGTATCCCTTCAGGATAAGATCCGCCCCGGGCGGGAATCGAACGCTCGATGTGAGCTTTAGATAGGTCTACCTGACTGGGTCCGAAAATGTTTGAGTAGCCCAGTTTCAAAAGGGACATTTTTTTTTTTTTTTTTTTTTTTTGGTAAAAAAAGAAAAACAACCCAATGAAACATCTTCCGACTTTTTTTTTACCCTGTAGAAAATGTGAAAAACAGTAAAGGTGGATAGGTAGGTGAAGTAGGTATTAAATGGAGCTCTACTCTTTACGGAAGCTTGACCGTTCGTTATACCTACATAGGAAGGTATAACGAAAGGGCATTATAACGTACTACGTTATACCTAGGTATCTATAGTAACGTTATAAATACCTACCTACCAAGGTACAGGGCCGTTTCCAGGATTTTGTAGAGGGGGGCGGGGGGACTCGAAGGTCCAAACAGTGATGTACTCTAGGGGGGGGGGGAATTTAATGTCAACTTTGCCAGAAATACCATGCATACCAACAGATTCCCTTAGATTTTAGCTTTTTTTGCCAAGTGGTCCGTGGGAAATCATGAAAATTCAAAAGTGGTCCGTGCATGGCCTGAGCAAGTTTGGGAACCCCAGGTCGAGGTAGAAAAGAGAGAGAGAAAGAGAAAGGGAAGGGAAGAGAGAGAGGAAGGGAAAAAGAGGGAAAGAAATAGGAGGGAAAGAGAGAGAGAAGGAGGGAGAGAGGGAGAAATGATAAAGGACCTGTAGGAAGAGAATTATCACAGGGTTTGCGTAGACAATATCTGGGGAGATAACAGAGAAGAAGAAGAAGAAGAAGAAGAAGAAGAAAAAGAAGATGAAGAGGAAAGGAAGGAGAGGAAGGAGAGACGAAGAAGGGATGGAGTAGAGAGAGATAGACAGGACAAAGAGAGAAAAGAGGAAGGAAGATAGAGGAGAGACGAGGAAAAATAG
Organism: Diaphorina citri; assembly: GCF_000475195.1. NCBI lineage: Eukaryota > Metazoa > Arthropoda > Insecta > Hemiptera > Psyllidae > Diaphorina > Diaphorina citri. The sequence continues at coordinate 2,957 of NW_007379607.1, read as the reverse complement.
AAACACTTAGCTGAGGGAAAATTTGAAAAGGAGAAAGGGTGAGAAGAGAGAGGAGTAGGAGATAAATTGACAACGCACCAGAAGAGGAAGGGGAAAGAGAAACCGAGAAATAATAATAATAATAATAATAATAATAATAATAATAATAATAATAATAATAGTGGTCAATAAGAATATTTTGATTGTATACTGGGACGAGATGGACTATACAGTACGTATAGGCTTTAACAGGAGACTGTAGACCCAGAGGATCTGTCATTCTACGCTCTACACATAATAATAATAATAGTAGTGCTTATTTATACTGCTCGCATAGGACTGAAAAGTCTTTTTTCTCCAGCAGTAGGCTACTACTATTATTGTGGTCAAATTCTCAAATTATATTGAGGATAAAATTCCATACCTCGGCTGGGTTTGAACCCACGCCCTCCTGTTTACCAGGCGAGCGCCTTGACCACTACACCACCGAGGTACCTATTCAAAACATACCTAGGTAGGTAGGTAGGTACTGCATAGGGATTTTGGAAAAGTGAGTAGGAAAAATGAGTATTTTGGAAAAGTGAGTATTCAAGTACAGTACTTGAATGAAATGGACAATTTGATAGATAGGTAACTAACTCTTCTTCTTTTTCTTCGCCTTTTCCCGTGTACAGACCGGGTCGGCGTTTTTCGTCAGCCTCTCAATCAGCCCTACCTAGGGGATAGGGGGAAAGAATTAGACAAGTGAGAGAGAGAGAGATAGGGGGAAAGAATTAGAGAAGTGAGAGAGAGAGAGAGATAGGGGGAAAGAATTAGAGAAGTGAGAGAGAGAGAGATAGGGCGAAAGAATTAGAGAAGTGAGAGAGAGAGAGAGAGAGAGTGAGAGGGAGAAATGAGATTTGGAGATGAGGAAGTAATAGATAGTGACAGAGATAGTGGGAAAGATAAAACAAGAGAGAGACAGAGAGGGAAGGACAGAATAGGGGAGAGAGAGAGAGAGAGGAAGGATAGAGAAGGAGAGAGATAGGTATTCAATCGGAATTTGTGGAATACAATAGAAATAATGTAACATACATAAATACCTATGTACACAAATAGGTACATATTATGTACATAACTTCAAAGTGGTTTAAATATGGCTGATATGTACACATAGATAAACACATGCATGTTACATTTATACGATTTTTATATGACTAATGTAGGTACATACTATTACATAGCTAAATTTGTCTATGTACATACATAATATGCATATGTACATAGCTACACTGGCCAGTCTATGGCCAGTGTTTGCTGCATAGTTAAAATTTCTGTACAGGGTGTTCCAAAATTCATCATGTCACAAAAGGTCTAGCCAGGTCGCAGTGACCAAGGGCGTTTATTATAGCCGATGGTCCTAGTTATACCAATACGAAATTCACCAATGGAGCAGTTGCAAATGGCTAAAAATTATAAATAAGATGAAGATGATGAAGATGATGAAGAGGAAAGGAAGGAGAGGAAGGAGAGACGAAGAAGGGATGGAGTAGAGAGAGATAGACAGGACAAAGAGAGAGAAAGAGGAAGGAAGATAGAGGAGAGACGAGGAAAATAGAAACACTTAGCTGAGAGAAAATTTGAAAAGGAGAAGGGAAAAGGGAAAAGGAAAATTTGAAAAGGAGAAAGGGTAAGAAGAGAGAGGAGGAGGAGATAAATTGACAACGCACCAGAAGAGGAAGGGGAAAGAGAAACCGAGAAAAAGGAAAGAATGAGACGGAGGAAAGAAGAAAGGGTTTCATATGAGACAGGATAGAGGGGAAAAAGAGAGGGAAATGGACAAAGGCGAAAGAGGGAAAAAGGGAAGGAAGAGCAAAGAGGGAGAAAGGGAGAGATGTTTTTCCCCGATTCTGGTTGTTTGAAAATCCCACAGGATTAACATACCTATACTGTGTTTGGGTATTATTCACACATATCAATATATCAGTTGACATGAGTAGGGGATAGTGGGGCAAAACGGTACAACATGGTTTAGGATACTATGTCCTGGTATTATTCACACATATCAATATATCAGTTGACATGAGTAGGGGAGAGTGGGGCAAAACGGTACAACATGAATAATAATACTATGTCCTGGTATTATTCACACATATCAATATATCAGTTGACATGAGTAGGGGAGAGAGGGGCAAAACGGTACAGCATGGTTTAGGATACTATGTCCTGGTATTATTCACACATATCAATATATCAGTTGACATGAGTAGGGGAGAGTGGGGCAAAACGGTACAGCATGGTTGTAATGCTGCAAATAATATCAGAGCCTGCCTCGGCGAGTAATAAAAGGGCGTAGACTCAAAGTACTTACGATTTATCAGATAAGAGGATTTTATTTGGTAGGTACACAAAACAAATAAATGCTACACAAAAGACAATCACTAAAAATTACAAATAAAAGGCAGAAAAAAGGCTCTAAATTCTCGAGATTACTAAATTTCGTGCTAAATTCCGGGAAGCTTCTGAAACCTTTCTCAGTTAATACTAACTGACTTTTTCAAAACAAAACGAACGGAAAATAACAACCCATCAGCTGATATAAGGGCCGCGTTTACACGCAAAGTAGCTACGCAACGTTTACAACATTACATGGATTAGGATGCTATTAAATTTCGTGCTGAATTCCGGGAAGCTTCTGAAACCTTTCTCAGTTTAGGACTAACTGACTTTTTCAAAACAAAACGAACGGAACATATTTCGTGCTGAATTCCGGGAAGCTTCTGAAACCTTTCTCAGTTTAGGACTAACTGACTTTTTCAAAACAAAACGAACGGAACATAAAAACCCATCAGCTGATATAAGGGCCGCGTTTACACGCAAAGTAGCTACGCAACGTTTACAACATTACATGGTTTAGGATGCTATGTCCTGGTATTATTCACACATATCAATATATCAGTTGACATGAGTAGGGGAGAGTGGGGCAAAACGGTACAACA
>NW_007379606.1:8414-54273 GCF_000475195.1 Diaphorina citri | reverse complement strand
CAATTTATTCAATGCATTTGTATGTTCTATGGTCCAAACAAATTCACTAGACTTTTTCATCAGTTCTCTTAGCGGAGCAGTAATATCAGAAAAATTAGGTATGAACCTTGACAAATAATTGAAAAAACCAATTATTCTCTCCAAATCCTTTTTGCATGTAGGATTTGGCATCTCAAGAACAGCTGATATTTTGCTTGGATCAATAGCCATACTGCGATTAGAAAAAATGTGACCTAAGAATTTTACTTCTTCTACACCTAGTTTACATTTCTCTTTATTCAACCTGAGACCTTGCTTACGAGCTATTTCTAACACTCTGTTTAGTCTCTTGTCATGTTCTTCCCTGCTTTCACCCCAAACAATGAGATCATCTATGTACAGAGCTACACCTGGCTCATTTTCAAATATAAAATTTATCCTTTCTTGGAAGGCTTCTGAAGAACATGACAAACCAAATGGAAGTTTCTTAAACATATACCTACCACCTAGAGGTGAATTAAATGTGCATAATTTAGCACTTTCACTATCTAATGGTATTTGCCAAAATCCACTATTACAGTCCAAAACTGAAAAATATTTGGCATTTGCCAAGTTGCTAGCTATTTGTTCAAAAGTGGGAATTGAAGAATTACTTGTCACAATAAATTGGTTTAAATATCTTGGGTCTAGACAAATTCTTAATTTATTATTAGGTTTCTTAACAACCACAATTGAATTCACCCACTCTGTTGGTTCTATAATTCTTGTTATTATCCCAGCTTTTTCCATTCTATCCAATTCTAATTTCAATTGGTCCTTCAAAGCAAATGGAATTTTCCTTTGACCATCTATACGTGGAATGGCATTATCTGACAACTTGATATGGTATTCGGGACCTACAGTGCCAACCTGACTTGAAAAAACATCTGAATATTTTACAATAAGATCACTGTACTTGTTGCCGATACTGGCAATACGAGCAATTAAATTCAAATCAGTACATGTTTTCAATCCTAGAAGAGGATTACAATCCGTATTTACAATCACAAATTCCAATCTGCATTTCTGATCAGAATCCTCATCTATCTTACACAATAAGAAAATACTACCTATGACAGGAATATGTTCATTGGTGACAGTACATAAATTCCATTTTGATTTGATAATATGAGGCATAGTCTTATTTGGAAAGATTTTCTTCAATAAGCTTAGAGACAATAAGTTTACTGGACTACCTGTGTCCAACTGGAATTTAACCACATGATTATTAATAGACAAATTTTTACTCCAATCACAATTTTGTGAAACCTCATTGACCACTTCACCAATAAACAATTGATCAAAATCATCTTCTAAAACATTACTAGAAATATTAGATACCATTTTAACTCTACATCTATTTCTATAGTGGCCCAATCTGCCACATCTGTAACATTTAACAACCTTGTTTGTCTTGGAAAAACCACTTGAACTATTGGAATTAAAACCACTACTGGAACTGGGACCATTATTGCTTTGGTACTTTTTGGATTTAGGAATAAACTTCTGTGTAACTTTCATTACTGGAGCACTATCCTGTGTTTTATTGACATGATCCATTGAAGTCTCCACTGCCCGACACATGTTGACAGCTTTGTCAATGTCCAGCTTCTGTTCTTTTAACAACATCATTTGAAGTTTTTTGTTGGATAATCCTGCAATGAAGATATCACGCACCAATTCAGCACGTAGATTTTGAAATTTGCATGACAAGGATAAATTTTGAAGTTCTGTTACATATTCCATTATAGACTGTCCCTCTTGCTGCTTACATGTAAAGAACTTGTGTCTCACAAGAGTAATAGGACACTTTGCATCGAAATGCTCGGTGAACTTGGTCACCACTGTGTTATACACATATTGCTCAGAATCATTCATATTGAAGGAGTTGAATATCTCCATTCCACAGCCCCCCATACTATGCATGAGCATTGCAACACGCCGTTGGTCCGTTTCCTTGTCAAAGTTTGATGCAATTTCAAACATTTGATATTTCTTAAGCCATAGCTTCCACTCCTCTGCAAGATTAACAGCAGAGAAATTCAAAGGTGATACTCCTGCCACATTCATCATGGAGGCATTGCTTCCAGCTGGCAAGGAGGTTTTTCTATCCAAAGGAGACGTCATGCTTAGAGAAGTTAGAGATCCACAGTATCCAGACTTTCAAATCAAATTTTGTACTTACAATTTTTCACGCTGTGATTTTCACCTGACACCATGTTGAGTTTTTTAAATAAAAAGAAAAGAAAAACCCGATAGCTTTTCCAAATTCATAACAAGGGAATCATCTTTATTAATTTCTTCTTATAAAAAATTCCTCTAATCATTGTTTACATTGTGTGCGCCCGCACACTGGTCCCGAGTGCCGGGTCACACTGGACGACATATACAACATCCCCCTTCTTTTAGTCAATTATAGTACTGATATTGTTCAGAAAAGAAAAGAGGACGTCTGATAGAACGACCAGACTTGGTAGAGGGATTCTGCACAACCACTCTAGGAGTTTCAGGACTAGAATCACTAGAAACCCTGATTGGTGTACCAAACGGGGTATTGCCGAGAGACCTACAATCATTATTCTTTGGTACAACCTTAATATGAACCCTATTACGTTTAAAAGTAGAATTATTTTCATCCTCAACAACATAGGATCTGGGTTGATTACATTTAGAAAGTATTTTACCTCTAACCCAAGGTTTTGACATATCTTTCTTAAAATACACACTATCACCAATATCAACAGGTTTTAAATTATGAGAAGACTTATTGTAATAACGTTCATTGTTGGATCTATTGATATTGCTGTAATGTTTGACAATTTTTGGTTTCAGAATTTCCTCATGACATGGTAACTTAGTTCTTAAACTCCTTGAAAATAAAAGATTAGCAGGAGAAGGTAAATTGGTTTTAGGAGTATTTCTAAAATTAAGTATTGCAAGATATGGATCTGTACCATCATGTTCACACTTCTTTAATATATTTTTAACAATTTTTACATGCGCTTCTGCTAAACCATTTGATTTATGATGATAAGGACTTGAGCACACAAAATCAAATTCATATGATAAACTAAATTGCTTGAACAGTTGAGATGTGAACTGGGTACCAGAATCAGCAACTATTAACTTAGGAATACCATGCCTTGCAAAGATTGATTTCATATGAGTAATTATATGCTGAGCAGTTAAATTGTCTAATTTAACAATTTCAAAAAATTTACTATAATAATCGACAAGAATGAGATAATGAATTTTATTAAATTCAAAAAGATCACATCCTAATTTAATCCAAGGAAGTTCAGGGACTTCATGCGTTATCAAAGATTCTTTTGTATTATTTGGAGAAAAACTTAAACAAGCATCACATCTAGAGCACATCTCTTTGATTTGATTATACATATTGGGCCAAAAAATTACATGTTTTGCTCTATTACAACATAAATTCATACCCATGTGACCCTCATGAATTTTACAAAGCATCTCTTTCTGTAAACTTTTTGGAATCAAAAGAGAATTATTTTTAAAAATTATATCATCAATTACGTGTAAATCTTCACGATAAGTCCAAAAGACTTTTAACTCATTGTACAATTTATTCTTATCATTGGGCCAACCCTTGAAAATGACATGTCTCAGTAATTTATGTACCTCATCATTCTGAGATTCTCTTTTGATTTCATCTAGTTTACCTTTAGAAACTGGCAAACAATCTACAACAGAATTGACTTGACATACTATGTCCTGCTCTAAATTCACTAATAATTCTTTACTATGATTAGGTAAAGAAGCACGTGACAAAGTGTCAGCTAGAAAAAGTAATCTCCCAGCTTTATATTTCACTTGTAGATTATAATTTTGAATCTTCAACATCATACGTTGAATCCTGGCAGGAACAGAATTCATGGGCTTACAAAAAAGATTTTCTAATGCTTTATGGTCTGTTTCAACCAAAACTTTAGCACCAAAAATATATTGGTGAAATCTTACACATCCAAAAACAATAGCATACATCTCTCTTTCTATCTGTGCCCAAGACTTCTTCTGTGTAGGACTCAAGGATTTGGAAGCAAATGCAACAGGTTGCCCTTCTTGTAGCAAAACAGCACCAACACCTTCCACAGAAGAGTCAACAGACAAAACAATTTCCTTACTAGGATCAAATATCTTTAAAACAGGAGAAGAAGTTACAATTTGTTTCAATTTATTCAATGCATTTGTATGTTCTATGGTCCAAACAAATTCACTAGACTTTTTCATCAGTTCTCTTAGCGGAGCAGTAATATCAGAAAAATTAGGTATGAACCTTGACAAATAATTGAAAAAACCAATTATTCTCTCCAAATCCTTTTTGCATGTAGGATTTGGCATCTCAAGAACAGCTGATATTTTGCTTGGATCAATAGCCATACTGCGATTAGAAAAAATGTGACCTAAGAATTTTACTTCTTCTACACCTAGTTTACATTTCTCTTTATTCAACCTGAGACCTTGCTTACGAGCTATTTCTAACACTCTGTTTAGTCTCTTGTCATGTTCTTCCCTGCTTTCACCCCAAACAATGAGATCATCTATGTACAGAGCTACACCTGGCTCATTTTCAAATATAAAATTTATCCTTTCTTGGAAGGCTTCTGAAGAACATGACAAACCAAATGGAAGTTTCTTAAACATATACCTACCACCTAGAGGTGAATTAAATGTGCATAATTTAGCACTTTCACTATCTAATGGTATTTGCCAAAATCCACTATTACAGTCCAAAACTGAAAAATATTTGGCATTTGCCAAGTTGCTAGCTATTTGTTCAAAAGTGGGAATTGAAGAATTACTTGTCACAATAAATTGGTTTAAATATCTTGGGTCTAGACAAATTCTTAATTTATTATTAGGTTTCTTAACAACCACAATTGAATTCACCCACTCTGTTGGTTCTATAATTCTTGTTATTATCCCAGCTTTTTCCATTCTATCCAATTCTAATTTCAATTGGTCCTTCAAAGCAAATGGAATTTTCCTTTGACCATCTATACGTGGAATGGCATTATCTGACAACTTGATATGGTATTCGGGACCTACAGTGCCAACCTGACTTGAAAAAACATCTGAATATTTTACAATAAGATCACTGTACTTGTTGCCGATACTGGCAATACGAGCAATTAAATTCAAATCAGTACATGTTTTCAATCCTAGAAGAGGATTACAATCCGTATTTACAATCACAAATTCCAATCTGCATTTCTGATCAGAATCCTCATCTATCTTACACAATAAGAAAATACTACCTATGACAGGAATATGTTCATTGGTGACAGTACATAAATTCCATTTTGATTTGATAATATGAGGCATAGTCTTATTTGGAAAGATTTTCTTCAATAAGCTTAGAGACAATAAGTTTACTGGACTACCTGTGTCCAACTGGAATTTAACCACATGATTATTAATAGACAAATTTTTACTCCAATCACAATTTTGTGAAACCTCATTGACCACTTCACCAATAAACAATTGATCAAAATCATCTTCTAAAACATTACTAGAAATATTAGATACCATTTTAACTCTACATCTATTTCTATAGTGGCCCAATCTGCCACATCTGTAACATTTAACAACCTTGTTTGTCTTGGAAAAACCACTTGAACTATTGGAATTAAAACCACTACTGGAACTGGGACCATTATTGCTTTGGTACTTTTTGGATTTAGGAATAAACTTCTGTGTAACTTTCATTACTGGAGCACTATCCTGTGTTTTATTGACATGATCCATTGAAGTCTCCACTGCCCGACACATGTTGACAGCTTTGTCAATGTCCAGCTTCTGTTCTTTTAACAACATCATTTGAAGTTTTTTGTTGGATAATCCTGCAATGAAGATATCACGCACCAATTCAGCACGTAGATTTTGAAATTTGCATGACAAGGATAAATTTTGAAGTTCTGTTACATATTCCATTATAGACTGTCCCTCTTGCTGCTTACATGTAAAGAACTTGTGTCTCACAAGAGTAATAGGACACTTTGCATCGAAATGCTCGGTGAACTTGGTCACCACTGTGTTATACACATATTGCTCAGAATCATTCATATTGAAGGAGTTGAATATCTCCATTCCACAGCCCCCCATACTATGCATGAGCATTGCAACACGCCGTTGGTCCGTTTCCTTGTCAAAGTTTGATGCAATTTCAAACATTTGATATTTCTTAAGCCATAGCTTCCACTCCTCTGCAAGATTAACAGCAGAGAAATTCAAAGGTGATACTCCTGCCACATTCATCATGGAGGCATTGCTTCCAGCTGGCAAGGAGGTTTTTCTATCCAAAGGAGACGTCATGCTTAGAGAAGTTAGAGATCCACAGTATCCAGACTTTCAAATCAAATTTTGTACTTACAATTTTTCACGCTGTGATTTTCACCTGACACCATGTTGAGTTTTTTAAATAAAAAGAAAAGAAAAACCCGATAGCTTTTCCAAATTCATAACAAGGGAATCATCTTTATTAATTTCTTCTTATAAAAAATTCCTCTAATCATTGTTTACATTGTGTGCGCCCGCACACTGGTCCCGAGTGCCGGGTCACACTGGACGACATATACAACATCCCCCTTCTTTTAGTCAATTATAGTACTGATATTGTTCAGAAAAGAAAAGAGGACGTCTGATAGAACGACCAGACTTGGTAGAGGGATTCTGCACAACCACTCTAGGAGTTTCAGGACTAGAATCACTAGAAACCCTGATTGGTGTACCAAACGGGGTATTGCCGAGAGACCTACAATCATTATTCTTTGGTACAACCTTAATATGAACCCTATTACGTTTAAAAGTAGAATTATTTTCATCCTCAACAACATAGGATCTGGGTTGATTACATTTAGAAAGTATTTTACCTCTAACCCAAGGTTTTGACATATCTTTCTTAAAATACACACTATCACCAATATCAACAGGTTTTAAATTATGAGAAGACTTATTGTAATAACGTTCATTGTTGGATCTATTGATATTGCTGTAATGTTTGACAATTTTTGGTTTCAGAATTTCCTCATGACATGGTAACTTAGTTCTTAAACTCCTTGAAAATAAAAGATTAGCAGGAGAAGGTAAATTGGTTTTAGGAGTATTTCTAAAATTAAGTATTGCAAGATATGGATCTGTACCATCATGTTCACACTTCTTTAATATATTTTTAACAATTTTTACATGCGCTTCTGCTAAACCATTTGATTTATGATGATAAGGACTTGAGCACACAAAATCAAATTCATATGATAAACTAAATTGCTTGAACAGTTGAGATGTGAACTGGGTACCAGAATCAGCAACTATTAACTTAGGAATACCATGCCTTGCAAAGATTGATTTCATATGAGTAATTATATGCTGAGCAGTTAAATTGTCTAATTTAACAATTTCAAAAAATTTACTATAATAATCGACAAGAATGAGATAATGAATTTTATTAAATTCAAAAAGATCACATCCTAATTTAATCCAAGGAAGTTCAGGGACTTCATGCGTTATCAAAGATTCTTTTGTATTATTTGGAGAAAAACTTAAACAAGCATCACATCTAGAGCACATCTCTTTGATTTGATTATACATATTGGGCCAAAAAATTACATGTTTTGCTCTATTACAACATAAATTCATACCCATGTGACCCTCATGAATTTTACAAAGCATCTCTTTCTGTAAACTTTTTGGAATCAAAAGAGAATTATTTTTAAAAATTATATCATCAATTACGTGTAAATCTTCACGATAAGTCCAAAAGACTTTTAACTCATTGTACAATTTATTCTTATCATTGGGCCAACCCTTGAAAATGACATGTCTCAGTAATTTATGTACCTCATCATTCTGAGATTCTCTTTTGATTTCATCTAGTTTACCTTTAGAAACTGGCAAACAATCTACAACAGAATTGACTTGACATACTATGTCCTGCTCTAAATTCACTAATAATTCTTTACTATGATTAGGTAAAGAAGCACGTGACAAAGTGTCAGCTAGAAAAAGTAATCTCCCAGCTTTATATTTCACTTGTAGATTATAATTTTGAATCTTCAACATCATACGTTGAATCCTGGCAGGAACAGAATTCATGGGCTTACAAAAAAGATTTTCTAATGCTTTATGGTCTGTTTCAACCAAAACTTTAGCACCAAAAATATATTGGTGAAATCTTACACATCCAAAAACAATAGCATACATCTCTCTTTCTATCTGTGCCCAAGACTTCTTCTGTGTAGGACTCAAGGATTTGGAAGCAAATGCAACAGGTTGCCCTTCTTGTAGCAAAACAGCACCAACACCTTCCACAGAAGAGTCAACAGACAAAACAATTTCCTTACTAGGATCAAATATCTTTAAAACAGGAGAAGAAGTTACAATTTGTTTCAATTTATTCAATGCATTTGTATGTTCTATGGTCCAAACAAATTCACTAGACTTTTTCATCAGTTCTCTTAGCGGAGCAGTAATATCAGAAAAATTAGGTATGAACCTTGACAAATAATTGAAAAAACCAATTATTCTCTCCAAATCCTTTTTGCATGTAGGATTTGGCATCTCAAGAACAGCTGATATTTTGCTTGGATCAATAGCCATACTGCGATTAGAAAAAATGTGACCTAAGAATTTTACTTCTTCTACACCTAGTTTACATTTCTCTTTATTCAACCTGAGACCTTGCTTACGAGCTATTTCTAACACTCTGTTTAGTCTCTTGTCATGTTCTTCCCTGCTTTCACCCCAAACAATGAGATCATCTATGTACAGAGCTACACCTGGCTCATTTTCAAATATAAAATTTATCCTTTCTTGGAAGGCTTCTGAAGAACATGACAAACCAAATGGAAGTTTCTTAAACATATACCTACCACCTAGAGGTGAATTAAATGTGCATAATTTAGCACTTTCACTATCTAATGGTATTTGCCAAAATCCACTATTACAGTCCAAAACTGAAAAATATTTGGCATTTGCCAAGTTGCTAGCTATTTGTTCAAAAGTGGGAATTGAAGAATTACTTGTCACAATAAATTGGTTTAAATATCTTGGGTCTAGACAAATTCTTAATTTATTATTAGGTTTCTTAACAACCACAATTGAATTCACCCACTCTGTTGGTTCTATAATTCTTGTTATTATCCCAGCTTTTTCCATTCTATCCAATTCTAATTTCAATTGGTCCTTCAAAGCAAATGGAATTTTCCTTTGACCATCTATACGTGGAATGGCATTATCTGACAACTTGATATGGTATTCGGGACCTACAGTGCCAACCTGACTTGAAAAAACATCTGAATATTTTACAATAAGATCACTGTACTTGTTGCCGATACTGGCAATACGAGCAATTAAATTCAAATCAGTACATGTTTTCAATCCTAGAAGAGGATTACAATCCGTATTTACAATCACAAATTCCAATCTGCATTTCTGATCAGAATCCTCATCTATCTTACACAATAAGAAAATACTACCTATGACAGGAATATGTTCATTGGTGACAGTACATAAATTCCATTTTGATTTGATAATATGAGGCATAGTCTTATTTGGAAAGATTTTCTTCAATAAGCTTAGAGACAATAAGTTTACTGGACTACCTGTGTCCAACTGGAATTTAACCACATGATTATTAATAGACAAATTTTTACTCCAATCACAATTTTGTGAAACCTCATTGACCACTTCACCAATAAACAATTGATCAAAATCATCTTCTAAAACATTACTAGAAATATTAGATACCATTTTAACTCTACATCTATTTCTATAGTGGCCCAATCTGCCACATCTGTAACATTTAACAACCTTGTTTGTCTTGGAAAAACCACTTGAACTATTGGAATTAAAACCACTACTGGAACTGGGACCATTATTGCTTTGGTACTTTTTGGATTTAGGAATAAACTTCTGTGTAACTTTCATTACTGGAGCACTATCCTGTGTTTTATTGACATGATCCATTGAAGTCTCCACTGCCCGACACATGTTGACAGCTTTGTCAATGTCCAGCTTCTGTTCTTTTAACAACATCATTTGAAGTTTTTTGTTGGATAATCCTGCAATGAAGATATCACGCACCAATTCAGCACGTAGATTTTGAAATTTGCATGACAAGGATAAATTTTGAAGTTCTGTTACATATTCCATTATAGACTGTCCCTCTTGCTGCTTACATGTAAAGAACTTGTGTCTCACAAGAGTAATAGGACACTTTGCATCGAAATGCTCGGTGAACTTGGTCACCACTGTGTTATACACATATTGCTCAGAATCATTCATATTGAAGGAGTTGAATATCTCCATTCCACAGCCCCCCATACTATGCATGAGCATTGCAACACGCCGTTGGTCCGTTTCCTTGTCAAAGTTTGATGCAATTTCAAACATTTGATATTTCTTAAGCCATAGCTTCCACTCCTCTGCAAGATTAACAGCAGAGAAATTCAAAGGTGATACTCCTGCCACATTCATCATGGAGGCATTGCTTCCAGCTGGCAAGGAGGTTTTTCTATCCAAAGGAGACGTCATGCTTAGAGAAGTTAGAGATCCACAGTATCCAGACTTTCAAATCAAATTTTGTACTTACAATTTTTCACGCTGTGATTTTCACCTGACACCATGTTGAGTTTTTTAAATAAAAAGAAAAGAAAAACCCGATAGCTTTTCCAAATTCATAACAAGGGAATCATCTTTATTAATTTCTTCTTATAAAAAATTCCTCTAATCATTGTTTACATTGTGTGCGCCCGCACACTGGTCCCGAGTGCCGGGTCACACTGGACGACATATACAACATCCCCCTTCTTTTAGTCAATTATAGTACTGATATTGTTCAGAAAAGAAAAGAGGACGTCTGATAGAACGACCAGACTTGGTAGAGGGATTCTGCACAACCACTCTAGGAGTTTCAGGACTAGAATCACTAGAAACCCTGATTGGTGTACCAAACGGGGTATTGCCGAGAGACCTACAATCATTATTCTTTGGTACAACCTTAATATGAACCCTATTACGTTTAAAAGTAGAATTATTTTCATCCTCAACAACATAGGATCTGGGTTGATTACATTTAGAAAGTATTTTACCTCTAACCCAAGGTTTTGACATATCTTTCTTAAAATACACACTATCACCAATATCAACAGGTTTTAAATTATGAGAAGACTTATTGTAATAACGTTCATTGTTGGATCTATTGATATTGCTGTAATGTTTGACAATTTTTGGTTTCAGAATTTCCTCATGACATGGTAACTTAGTTCTTAAACTCCTTGAAAATAAAAGATTAGCAGGAGAAGGTAAATTGGTTTTAGGAGTATTTCTAAAATTAAGTATTGCAAGATATGGATCTGTACCATCATGTTCACACTTCTTTAATATATTTTTAACAATTTTTACATGCGCTTCTGCTAAACCATTTGATTTATGATGATAAGGACTTGAGCACACAAAATCAAATTCATATGATAAACTAAATTGCTTGAACAGTTGAGATGTGAACTGGGTACCAGAATCAGCAACTATTAACTTAGGAATACCATGCCTTGCAAAGATTGATTTCATATGAGTAATTATATGCTGAGCAGTTAAATTGTCTAATTTAACAATTTCAAAAAATTTACTATAATAATCGACAAGAATGAGATAATGAATTTTATTAAATTCAAAAAGATCACATCCTAATTTAATCCAAGGAAGTTCAGGGACTTCATGCGTTATCAAAGATTCTTTTGTATTATTTGGAGAAAAACTTAAACAAGCATCACATCTAGAGCACATCTCTTTGATTTGATTATACATATTGGGCCAAAAAATTACATGTTTTGCTCTATTACAACATAAATTCATACCCATGTGACCCTCATGAATTTTACAAAGCATCTCTTTCTGTAAACTTTTTGGAATCAAAAGAGAATTATTTTTAAAAATTATATCATCAATTACGTGTAAATCTTCACGATAAGTCCAAAAGACTTTTAACTCATTGTACAATTTATTCTTATCATTGGGCCAACCCTTGAAAATGACATGTCTCAGTAATTTATGTACCTCATCATTCTGAGATTCTCTTTTGATTTCATCTAGTTTACCTTTAGAAACTGGCAAACAATCTACAACAGAATTGACTTGACATACTATGTCCTGCTCTAAATTCACTAATAATTCTTTACTATGATTAGGTAAAGAAGCACGTGACAAAGTGTCAGCTAGAAAAAGTAATCTCCCAGCTTTATATTTCACTTGTAGATTATAATTTTGAATCTTCAACATCATACGTTGAATCCTGGCAGGAACAGAATTCATGGGCTTACAAAAAAGATTTTCTAATGCTTTATGGTCTGTTTCAACCAAAACTTTAGCACCAAAAATATATTGGTGAAATCTTACACATCCAAAAACAATAGCATACATCTCTCTTTCTATCTGTGCCCAAGACTTCTTCTGTGTAGGACTCAAGGATTTGGAAGCAAATGCAACAGGTTGCCCTTCTTGTAGCAAAACAGCACCAACACCTTCCACAGAAGAGTCAACAGACAAAACAATTTCCTTACTAGGATCAAATATCTTTAAAACAGGAGAAGAAGTTACAATTTGTTTCAATTTATTCAATGCATTTGTATGTTCTATGGTCCAAACAAATTCACTAGACTTTTTCATCAGTTCTCTTAGCGGAGCAGTAATATCAGAAAAATTAGGTATGAACCTTGACAAATAATTGAAAAAACCAATTATTCTCTCCAAATCCTTTTTGCATGTAGGATTTGGCATCTCAAGAACAGCTGATATTTTGCTTGGATCAATAGCCATACTGCGATTAGAAAAAATGTGACCTAAGAATTTTACTTCTTCTACACCTAGTTTACATTTCTCTTTATTCAACCTGAGACCTTGCTTACGAGCTATTTCTAACACTCTGTTTAGTCTCTTGTCATGTTCTTCCCTGCTTTCACCCCAAACAATGAGATCATCTATGTACAGAGCTACACCTGGCTCATTTTCAAATATAAAATTTATCCTTTCTTGGAAGGCTTCTGAAGAACATGACAAACCAAATGGAAGTTTCTTAAACATATACCTACCACCTAGAGGTGAATTAAATGTGCATAATTTAGCACTTTCACTATCTAATGGTATTTGCCAAAATCCACTATTACAGTCCAAAACTGAAAAATATTTGGCATTTGCCAAGTTGCTAGCTATTTGTTCAAAAGTGGGAATTGAAGAATTACTTGTCACAATAAATTGGTTTAAATATCTTGGGTCTAGACAAATTCTTAATTTATTATTAGGTTTCTTAACAACCACAATTGAATTCACCCACTCTGTTGGTTCTATAATTCTTGTTATTATCCCAGCTTTTTCCATTCTATCCAATTCTAATTTCAATTGGTCCTTCAAAGCAAATGGAATTTTCCTTTGACCATCTATACGTGGAATGGCATTATCTGACAACTTGATATGGTATTCGGGACCTACAGTGCCAACCTGACTTGAAAAAACATCTGAATATTTTACAATAAGATCACTGTACTTGTTGCCGATACTGGCAATACGAGCAATTAAATTCAAATCAGTACATGTTTTCAATCCTAGAAGAGGATTACAATCCGTATTTACAATCACAAATTCCAATCTGCATTTCTGATCAGAATCCTCATCTATCTTACACAATAAGAAAATACTACCTATGACAGGAATATGTTCATTGGTGACAGTACATAAATTCCATTTTGATTTGATAATATGAGGCATAGTCTTATTTGGAAAGATTTTCTTCAATAAGCTTAGAGACAATAAGTTTACTGGACTACCTGTGTCCAACTGGAATTTAACCACATGATTATTAATAGACAAATTTTTACTCCAATCACAATTTTGTGAAACCTCATTGACCACTTCACCAATAAACAATTGATCAAAATCATCTTCTAAAACATTACTAGAAATATTAGATACCATTTTAACTCTACATCTATTTCTATAGTGGCCCAATCTGCCACATCTGTAACATTTAACAACCTTGTTTGTCTTGGAAAAACCACTTGAACTATTGGAATTAAAACCACTACTGGAACTGGGACCATTATTGCTTTGGTACTTTTTGGATTTAGGAATAAACTTCTGTGTAACTTTCATTACTGGAGCACTATCCTGTGTTTTATTGACATGATCCATTGAAGTCTCCACTGCCCGACACATGTTGACAGCTTTGTCAATGTCCAGCTTCTGTTCTTTTAACAACATCATTTGAAGTTTTTTGTTGGATAATCCTGCAATGAAGATATCACGCACCAATTCAGCACGTAGATTTTGAAATTTGCATGACAAGGATAAATTTTGAAGTTCTGTTACATATTCCATTATAGACTGTCCCTCTTGCTGCTTACATGTAAAGAACTTGTGTCTCACAAGAGTAATAGGACACTTTGCATCGAAATGCTCGGTGAACTTGGTCACCACTGTGTTATACACATATTGCTCAGAATCATTCATATTGAAGGAGTTGAATATCTCCATTCCACAGCCCCCCATACTATGCATGAGCATTGCAACACGCCGTTGGTCCGTTTCCTTGTCAAAGTTTGATGCAATTTCAAACATTTGATATTTCTTAAGCCATAGCTTCCACTCCTCTGCAAGATTAACAGCAGAGAAATTCAAAGGTGATACTCCTGCCACATTCATCATGGAGGCATTGCTTCCAGCTGGCAAGGAGGTTTTTCTATCCAAAGGAGACGTCATGCTTAGAGAAGTTAGAGATCCACAGTATCCAGACTTTCAAATCAAATTTTGTACTTACAATTTTTCACGCTGTGATTTTCACCTGACACCATGTTGAGTTTTTTAAATAAAAAGAAAAGAAAAACCCGATAGCTTTTCCAAATTCATAACAAGGGAATCATCTTTATTAATTTCTTCTTATAAAAAATTCCTCTAATCATTGTTTACATTGTGTGCGCCCGCACACTGGTCCCGAGTGCCGGGTCACACTGGACGACATATACAACATCCCCCTTCTTTTAGTCAATTATAGTACTGATATTGTTCAGAAAAGAAAAGAGGACGTCTGATAGAACGACCAGACTTGGTAGAGGGATTCTGCACAACCACTCTAGGAGTTTCAGGACTAGAATCACTAGAAACCCTGATTGGTGTACCAAACGGGGTATTGCCGAGAGACCTACAATCATTATTCTTTGGTACAACCTTAATATGAACCCTATTACGTTTAAAAGTAGAATTATTTTCATCCTCAACAACATAGGATCTGGGTTGATTACATTTAGAAAGTATTTTACCTCTAACCCAAGGTTTTGACATATCTTTCTTAAAATACACACTATCACCAATATCAACAGGTTTTAAATTATGAGAAGACTTATTGTAATAACGTTCATTGTTGGATCTATTGATATTGCTGTAATGTTTGACAATTTTTGGTTTCAGAATTTCCTCATGACATGGTAACTTAGTTCTTAAACTCCTTGAAAATAAAAGATTAGCAGGAGAAGGTAAATTGGTTTTAGGAGTATTTCTAAAATTAAGTATTGCAAGATATGGATCTGTACCATCATGTTCACACTTCTTTAATATATTTTTAACAATTTTTACATGCGCTTCTGCTAAACCATTTGATTTATGATGATAAGGACTTGAGCACACAAAATCAAATTCATATGATAAACTAAATTGCTTGAACAGTTGAGATGTGAACTGGGTACCAGAATCAGCAACTATTAACTTAGGAATACCATGCCTTGCAAAGATTGATTTCATATGAGTAATTATATGCTGAGCAGTTAAATTGTCTAATTTAACAATTTCAAAAAATTTACTATAATAATCGACAAGAATGAGATAATGAATTTTATTAAATTCAAAAAGATCACATCCTAATTTAATCCAAGGAAGTTCAGGGACTTCATGCGTTATCAAAGATTCTTTTGTATTATTTGGAGAAAAACTTAAACAAGCATCACATCTAGAGCACATCTCTTTGATTTGATTATACATATTGGGCCAAAAAATTACATGTTTTGCTCTATTACAACATAAATTCATACCCATGTGACCCTCATGAATTTTACAAAGCATCTCTTTCTGTAAACTTTTTGGAATCAAAAGAGAATTATTTTTAAAAATTATATCATCAATTACGTGTAAATCTTCACGATAAGTCCAAAAGACTTTTAACTCATTGTACAATTTATTCTTATCATTGGGCCAACCCTTGAAAATGACATGTCTCAGTAATTTATGTACCTCATCATTCTGAGATTCTCTTTTGATTTCATCTAGTTTACCTTTAGAAACTGGCAAACAATCTACAACAGAATTGACCTGACATACTATGTCCTGCTCTAAATCCACTAATAATTCTTTACTATGATTAGGTAAAGAAGCACGTGACAAAGTGTCAGCTAGAAAAAGTAATCTCCCAGCTTTATATTTCACTTGTAGATTATAATTTTGAATCTTCAACATCATACGTTGAATCCTGGCAGGAACAGAATTCATGGGCTTACAAAAAAGATTTTCTAATGCTTTATGGTCTGTTTCAACCAAAACTTTAGCACCAAAAATATATTGGTGAAATCTTACACATCCAAAAACAATAGCATACATCTCTCTTTCTATCTGTGCCCAAGACTTCTTCTGTGTAGGACTCAAGGATTTGGAAGCAAATGCAACAGGTTGCCCTTCTTGTAGCAAAACAGCACCAACACCTTCCACAGAAGAGTCAACAGACAAAACAATTTCCTTACTAGGATCAAATATCTTTAAAACAGGAGAAGAAGTTACAATTTGTTTCAATTTATTCAATGCATTTGTATGTTCTATGGTCCAAACAAATTCACTAGACTTTTTCATCAGTTCTCTTAGCGGAGCAGTAATATCAGAAAAATTAGGTATGAACCTTGACAAATAATTGAAAAAACCAATTATTCTCTCCAAATCCTTTTTGCATGTAGGATTTGGCATCTCAAGAACAGCTGATATTTTGCTTGGATCAATAGCCATACTGCGATTAGAAAAAATGTGACCTAAGAATTTTACTTCTTCTACACCTAGTTTACATTTCTCTTTATTCAACCTGAGACCTTGCTTACGAGCTATTTCTAACACTCTGTTTAGTCTCTTGTCATGTTCTTCCCTGCTTTCACCCCAAACAATGAGATCATCTATGTACAGAGCTACACCTGGCTCATTTTCAAATATAAAATTTATCCTTTCTTGGAAGGCTTCTGAAGAACATGACAAACCAAATGGAAGTTTCTTAAACATATACCTACCACCTAGAGGTGAATTAAATGTGCATAATTTAGCACTTTCACTATCTAATGGTATTTGCCAAAATCCACTATTACAGTCCAAAACTGAAAAATATTTGGCATTTGCCAAGTTGCTAGCTATTTGTTCAAAAGTGGGAATTGAAGAATTACTTGTCACAATAAATTGGTTTAAATATCTTGGGTCTAGACAAATTCTTAATTTATTATTAGGTTTCTTAACAACCACAATTGAATTCACCCACTCTGTTGGTTCTATAATTCTTGTTATTATCCCAGCTTTTTCCATTCTATCCAATTCTAATTTCAATTGGTCCTTCAAAGCAAATGGAATTTTCCTTTGACCATCTATACGTGGAATGGCATTATCTGACAACTTGATATGGTATTCGGGACCTACAGTGCCAACCTGACTTGAAAAAACATCTGAATATTTTACAATAAGATCACTGTACTTGTTGCCGATACTGGCAATACGAGCAATTAAATTCAAATCAGTACATGTTTTCAATCCTAGAAGAGGATTACAATCCGTATTTACAATCACAAATTCCAATCTGCATTTCTGATCAGAATCCTCATCTATCTTACACAATAAGAAAATACTACCTATGACAGGAATATGTTCATTGGTGACAGTACATAAATTCCATTTTGATTTGATAATATGAGGCATAGTCTTATTTGGAAAGATTTTCTTCAATAAGCTTAGAGACAATAAGTTTACTGGACTACCTGTGTCCAACTGGAATTTAACCACATGATTATTAATAGACAAATTTTTACTCCAATCACAATTTTGTGAAACCTCATTGACCACTTCACCAATAAACAATTGATCAAAATCATCTTCTAAAACATTACTAGAAATATTAGATACCATTTTAACTCTACATCTATTTCTATAGTGGCCCAATCTGCCACATCTGTAACATTTAACAACCTTGTTTGTCTTGGAAAAACCACTTGAACTATTGGAATTAAAACCACTACTGGAACTGGGACCATTATTGCTTTGGTACTTTTTGGATTTAGGAATAAACTTCTGTGTAACTTTCATTACTGGAGCACTATCCTGTGTTTTATTGACATGATCCATTGAAGTCTCCACTGCCCGACACATGTTGACAGCTTTGTCAATGTCCAGCTTCTGTTCTTTTAACAACATCATTTGAAGTTTTTTGTTGGATAATCCTGCAATGAAGATATCACGCACCAATTCAGCACGTAGATTTTGAAATTTGCATGACAAGGATAAATTTTGAAGTTCTGTTACATATTCCATTATAGACTGTCCCTCTTGCTGCTTACATGTAAAGAACTTGTGTCTCACAAGAGTAATAGGACACTTTGCATCGAAATGCTCGGTGAACTTGGTCACCACTGTGTTATACACATATTGCTCAGAATCATTCATATTGAAGGAGTTGAATATCTCCATTCCACAGCCCCCCATACTATGCATGAGCATTGCAACACGCCGTTGGTCCGTTTCCTTGTCAAAGTTTGATGCAATTTCAAACATTTGATATTTCTTAAGCCATAGCTTCCACTCCTCTGCAAGATTAACAGCAGAGAAATTCAAAGGTGATACTCCTGCCACATTCATCATGGAGGCATTGCTTCCAGCTGGCAAGGAGGTTTTTCTATCCAAAGGAGACGTCATGCTTAGAGAAGTTAGAGATCCACAGTATCCAGACTTTCAAATCAAATTTTGTACTTACAATTTTTCACGCTGTGATTTTCACCTGACACCATGTTGAGTTTTTTAAATAAAAAGAAAAGAAAAACCCGATAGCTTTTCCAAATTCATAACAAGGGAATCATCTTTATTAATTTCTTCTTATAAAAAATTCCTCTAATCATTGTTTACATTGTGTGCGCCCGCACACTGGTCCCGAGTGCCGGGTCACACTGGACGACATATACAACATCCCCCTTCTTTTAGTCAATTATAGTACTGATATTGTTCAGAAAAGAAAAGAGGACGTCTGATAGAACGACCAGACTTGGTAGAGGGATTCTGCACAACCACTCTAGGAGTTTCAGGACTAGAATCACTAGAAACCCTGATTGGTGTACCAAACGGGGTATTGCCGAGAGACCTACAATCATTATTCTTTGGTACAACCTTAATATGAACCCTATTACGTTTAAAAGTAGAATTATTTTCATCCTCAACAACATAGGATCTGGGTTGATTACATTTAGAAAGTATTTTACCTCTAACCCAAGGTTTTGACATATCTTTCTTAAAATACACACTATCACCAATATCAACAGGTTTTAAATTATGAGAAGACTTATTGTAATAACGTTCATTGTTGGATCTATTGATATTGCTGTAATGTTTGACAATTTTTGGTTTCAGAATTTCCTCATGACATGGTAACTTAGTTCTTAAACTCCTTGAAAATAAAAGATTAGCAGGAGAAGGTAAATTGGTTTTAGGAGTATTTCTAAAATTAAGTATTGCAAGATATGGATCTGTACCATCATGTTCACACTTCTTTAATATATTTTTAACAATTTTTACATGCGCTTCTGCTAAACCATTTGATTTATGATGATAAGGACTTGAGCACACAAAATCAAATTCATATGATAAACTAAATTGCTTGAACAGTTGAGATGTGAACTGGGTACCAGAATCAGCAACTATTAACTTAGGAATACCATGCCTTGCAAAGATTGATTTCATATGAGTAATTATATGCTGAGCAGTTAAATTGTCTAATTTAACAATTTCAAAAAATTTACTATAATAATCGACAAGAATGAGATAATGAATTTTATTAAATTCAAAAAGATCACATCCTAATTTAATCCAAGGAAGTTCAGGGACTTCATGCGTTATCAAAGATTCTTTTGTATTATTTGGAGAAAAACTTAAACAAGCATCACATCTAGAGCACATCTCTTTGATTTGATTATACATATTGGGCCAAAAAATTACATGTTTTGCTCTATTACAACATAAATTCATACCCATGTGACCCTCATGAATTTTACAAAGCATCTCTTTCTGTAAACTTTTTGGAATCAAAAGAGAATTATTTTTAAAAATTATATCATCAATTACGTGTAAATCTTCACGATAAGTCCAAAAGACTTTTAACTCATTGTACAATTTATTCTTATCATTGGGCCAACCCTTGAAAATGACATGTCTCAGTAATTTATGTACCTCATCATTCTGAGATTCTCTTTTGATTTCATCTAGTTTACCTTTAGAAACTGGCAAACAATCTACAACAGAATTGACTTGACATACTATGTCCTGCTCTAAATTCACTAATAATTCTTTACTATGATTAGGTAAAGAAGCACGTGACAAAGTGTCAGCTAGAAAAAGTAATCTCCCAGCTTTATATTTCACTTGTAGATTATAATTTTGAATCTTCAACATCATACGTTGAATCCTGGCAGGAACAGAATTCATGGGCTTACAAAAAAGATTTTCTAATGCTTTATGGTCTGTTTCAACCAAAACTTTAGCACCAAAAATATATTGGTGAAATCTTACACATCCAAAAACAATAGCATACATCTCTCTTTCTATCTGTGCCCAAGACTTCTTCTGTGTAGGACTCAAGGATTTGGAAGCAAATGCAACAGGTTGCCCTTCGGATAAAAAAAACTCAATTTTTATCATTTCAAAAAATTTGGATCTTTTACTAGCCCAACCTTAATGTTATAGCTTTATATTTTTATAAAACTCGTTGAAAACTTGAAAATAAACAAAAAAGTGCGTCACCACAAAAAAAAGTGCGTCACCAATCGAATCAACCAGCTCGAGGAGGTGGTGGATCTCAAGAGCTAAACGTTTAGTTTGGTGGAAAGTCACAATCAAGCGTTTAGTAAAAAAAACTTTTATTTTGTCATTTGGTGGATTGGTTGATCAACCAGTGCAGCGGTTGTGAGTTGTGAGTCTTATTTTTAAAAAAAAACTTTTGGAATAAGAATTCTCTTTAAAACTAGTCAGGTAAGTAAGTACCAAGTCCTTCCTCTCTTAATTGGTTTAAAAATTTTGTTTCAGGGATTCATCAATGGAGCATATTGTTTCTTAGTGATGTTGGCCAAATTTATTCAAGTTGTATTTTTTGGAGAACTGAGATCAATAGAAATTCAACACTTAAAAGACAAGTAAGTACTCGAGTATTTTTAGATTTTACATACACTCTCAAGCTTTGTTGATGGTATGACAGTATGATACATACAATAAAGCATATTTATTGAAGTACCTACCTAGTCCACTGACTTTTTCACTGAGTCAAAATTCAGAGAACTTGTCCTATTTATGTTGGAAGATTCTCTGTGCTTTTGGGTAAGTTTTGAATATGTTAATCAGTACTTTTTGTATACTAAGTTAGATACTGAACACTGAAGGTTTCAGGATTATGTTTCAAATCATATACATATCTATACAAATATCAAGAGAAATTCTAGTTTAGATTTGGGTGACACCTACCCAGCAACCCACCGTCCAAAAGTTTTTTTTCAAAATAAGATCCACAACCGCTGCACCGGCTAGAGTCCACCGGTTGATGTAACACTGGTGGATTGGTGGATAAAAAAAACTCAATTTTTAGTCCGTCCTTCCTTTATTATCATGTAGATTGCACCAATGCCTGATGCACCTCACTGAAATTGAGCAATGTTGTGCATGGTTGGTATCCAGATGGGTGACCATTTGGACAATTACATGCTGCTGATTATTTCTAGCCTCACTCTTGCTGGTTGAGGTTAATATTGTGAGAAGGCAAATAGATTGTTCAGGAGTAAAAACTTGAACAAGCTTAATACCTATTTGATTTTTTTCAGCCCCATGTGATTAACATTAAATTTATGGTTTGTTCAATATTAATTACAATACCTTGGCAATAGAAAATTATTAAGTAAAGAAGAATTCTAAATCATTTGTAATTTTTTTAACCATTGAAGGAGAGTCAAAATCAACTGTGAAACTAGGTATTCTGTTTTAATTCATGAAGTACATTGAGAACATAATTCCATGAAGTACATTGAGAACATAATTCCATAGTTATTTTCCCTCTTCAATGTGAACAGTTATAACAAGTGAGTTAACATGCCGATCATAATCATTGATAGACTTCCACTCCCAAGTTTCAAAACTTATGTTGCGGTTAGCATTGGATTGTTAAGTTTTCTTGTACATTTTACTTTACATTATTTTAGTAAATACCTATTAAGAATATTTTTCTAGTTTGAATATTTTTTTTTATGTGTACCTATTTTAATACAATCCTTAATAACAAGTAACCAAGAACAAGGCAATGTAGGTACATAAGTTTCAATAATATTTTATTGTTTTATTATTATAATTCATTGTACTTATTGAAACATAAGAAAAGTATTATACAGGGTGTATATAAATATTTTTATTCATACATTTTTCTTAATTATGTTTAATTCTATTTTTCTATTTCAAGTTTTATTAGAAATTTTTCATTGTGACAAATTTTTCAGCGAAGGGGGGTTTTGACTTTTGAATAATACACTGAAATATTTTGTCACACCCTGTTCTATCTATACTGGTGACCATTGGAGATTTCATCAGACCCTGTATCTTGGATTTTTGTTTGTTTTGATTTTGTAAAAAATGATGGCTCACTTCTGTGTGTTCTTCACGTGTATGATAGGTGTCCTGGAATGTGTCCTAATTTTGTTAATTAATTATTAATGTGTTTTATGAATAAAATGTCCAGTTGTCCAGTGTTTAAGTAAAAGAAATAAAGTATATCCTGTGTTCTTCATTATTAAAAAGTTTAGACTTGCTTTTCATGATTTGTTTATTCATTGAATCAACTATGACCTGGGAAATAATATCCTGCTCTATGTGTCTCATAAAAATGATATTGATTCACATGAGAAGTAGGTGTTAAAAAATGTGACATGTGGCAAGTAGTAAGTAGAAAAGTAGGTAATATTTTTTCATGGCACTATAAATAGGTACTTACCTACATAAGTATATAGGTATGTAGGCAGGTACCAAGAAACCTAAATACTGAGAAATGAAATAAAGTACCTAGGAGACTCTTTTATATATTGAATAACTTGTGAAGAATATAGGTGTACAAAAGTTTATATTCATCCGAATTTTGAAATAGATATCGATGAGATTTACCTA
Organism: Diaphorina citri; assembly: GCF_000475195.1. NCBI lineage: Eukaryota > Metazoa > Arthropoda > Insecta > Hemiptera > Psyllidae > Diaphorina > Diaphorina citri. The sequence goes on along the minus strand of NW_007379606.1, from coordinate 30,783 downwards.
ATTATTTTGAAAATTTGTTCTAAGAAATAATAATAATAATAATAATAAAAAGATGTCTTGCTATAATACTACGTAGATGAGGGTATTTATTTAGTAATTTTGTTTTTATAGTAAAAGTTAGTGATTTCTTTCGGTTAAGTTTCAACAAGGACCAAAGCACGTCCATTGTTACCTAAATTTGAATATTGTAGGCCGTTCTCATCTCAAAACAAGTAGCATCCAATCTTTATTATTGCCTCGGTGGCGTAATGGTCAAGACGCTCGCCTGGTAATCAGGAGGGCGTGGGTTCGATCCCAGCCGAGGTATGGAATTTTATCCTCATTTATTTGAGAATTTGACCACATAATAATAGAGCTCCAATGGTTCGGTAGTAGAGAACGCCTAAGGCGTTAACCTCGCCTAGTGGTTACCTTCCACTCAAGAGTCTATTATTATTATTATTATTAGGTGGTAGAGAACGCCTAAGGCGTTAACCTCGCCTAGTGGTTACCTTCCACTCAAGAGTCTATTATTATTATTATTATTATTATTAAAAGTCACACTTGTAGGTATATGTTTATTATTTTACCTACAAAATAACTGCACTTGAAATCTAAATGACTGGTATGTAAGTAAAATAATACTGTACATTTTGTATCAAATATTCATAACTCAAAAGTAGTCAAAAGAGTTTAGCATGTCACTCAACATAAACATAAACTCATACCTCTAGTGTGTTGAGGTAAATGCAACCCTTAAAGAGTGCTTACCAGAAGAGGGAAGTGAACTTGTTTCCATCTACATATTTGTAAGCATCTACTAAGAATAAGTAGAAAAAAGTTGGAATAAGTTAATAAAAAATGTTGAGATATTTTTTATTATGCATTCATGAAATGATCTTTGTTGACACGCCCGTAGCGCTACGTTCTCTTCGAGATTATCGAATTAATTAGTTTATAGATCAGTGGTCCTTAACCTATGGTCGGTGTCTCTCGCCCACCTGTGGCCTCACTGTGGTCCTTAACCCACCTGTGGTATAATTTATAGATCAGTGGTCCTTAACCTATGGTCCCTCTCTCTCGCCCACCTGTGGCCTCACGGAGACCAAATGGTTCACAATTATAGGGTTTGAAAAATTGTTTGTTTTTCCTCTCTAGCTTTGTCTCTTGAGAGCTACGGAAGATATGCTTGAGTTGCTTTTGTCATGAGAGTTGACTAAATGGACATACCTGCAGTAATACTTACGAGTACCTACATGTTAGGTTAGGTTGATTTAGGTTGGGTTGGGTTAGATTAGATTTACACTCATTTCAATATGTCAATATGCGGCGCGAACGGCATGTTTTAACACAGTTAAAGCGCCTAAAAAATAAACAAAAAAAAGTGGTCCGCAAAGTATTGGGATTGCTACTAGTGGTCCGCGATCGCCACTTGGAAAAGGTTAAGAACCCCTGATACAGATGGAATAGTAATGTGTCAATAGTAGTAGTAGTAGTAGTATTCAGTGAAGTTCAATGCTAATGAACCGCTGGCAGGTGTATCATATGGAAATGTAGAATGTAGAGCATTGTATTTAAGTACATACTTATTATTTCTTAAAACAGTACTGAAAAAAAATGATTTTTGATTTTACTTTCATGTAATATTATGTAGGTATCCAGGATCTAGATTTTAGAAGAAAAATTAAAATTCCGCAGAGCAAAGAACCTGATGTCTTTTTTTCCATAAAACCCACTACCCACTACTGAAAAAGCTCATGACATCTAGGATGTATTTTCATAGCAGCAAAGTTAAATATATCTATTTAAAATATTTAAATAAATTAGGGTGCTGATATCCTTTGATACACCCCGTATGTCCGATTCGGAGGTTTTAACGCGCACAGCACAGATTTGATCTGGCAACATTTTTTTTATCAGGGAGGATTTTTGTTTTCAGGTTTTCATTTCACTTCACTTTTTCTCTTTTTCAAAAGTCCAAAGTTGGAAAGGATCAAAGAACTCAAACTCAAAGAAGATCAAAGTTTGAACTTTAATGAGTTTAGCTTTAGTGTTTGGTCTCGGTTCTTGGAGTTTTCTGTGCGTGAGTTATTCCCGGTGGTTTACAGATTAATTCAGATGAAGATGAGAAATTCCTTGATGTCAAAGTAGTTCACTGATAACATTGTTTTCAATTCACAACAGCTTCTATTTTTATTAATTGATAAAAATAGGTAAATATTTATGACATTCAAGGGATTGTTTCTTCATATCTTGATATTAATTCGATCGATCTTGATGTTTTATTTGTATTTTTTAATGAAATTCACTAATTTTTCATCTCGGGGAAATAGGTGTGTTAAGTGTTGGGATAACATTCAAGGTAGTGGGTGTTGTATGTGAATGTCATACTGTGTGTTTTATTGCTCTACCATACTAGGTATGTACGAGTGAAATCAGTCATAGGGTGAACTGTAAAACTCACTCATGGGGTACTTATCATGACAGTCAGAGGGTTAGGTGAAATCATCTCTCTTATATACCTACTACCTACTAATGAATAGCAGTAGCATGTAGATTGCACCAATGCCTGATGCACCTCACTGAAATTGAGCAATGTTGTGCATGGTTGGTATCCAGATGGGTGACCATTTGGAAAAAAAAAAAAAAACAGTATTCCGTAGATCGGTATTCCAGAGCTGTAGAATCATCTGCACTCAAAATTCTACCAATGTCCGATACCTATACGGCGTGGCTAATGTGTTGAGTAAGTCAGATGTTTTTGTTCATTATCTCATTGGCAGTCTTGACCTGTATTAACTGTAGTCAAGCTCCTATCAGACCAGATAGTACAAAGTATCCCCAAGTACTTAAATACATTACTGAGTATGTGTATACCACATCTGTGTCCTTGCAGCTCAAGAAGATATTTTCTTTGTAATGTTTTTAGTAAAATTCCACACTTGGGGGAAAAAACTATCTAGGTACCTACTTAGTATTCTCATACTCTGAGTACGTAATGGCAGTAAAACACAATACGTCATAATGTATGTATCTACCCCTACCCATGTAGGTACCTACTCGACGCGATGCAGATTTGGTTATTTTTCAATAAAAACTCACATAACATTTAACATTGATAGTAGGTAAGGTATTTTGTTAGACTAGGTAATGAGTAGGTATTAAAAACAAAGGTATTAAAAACAAATTGACTAGGTATTAAAAACAAATTGAGTAATAGCAGTTACTTACATGAACATAGGTAGCTACCTTGATACCTACATATGTACAAATTTCGTAGGTAGCTATTTATAGTATACCTACTTCCCTTCCTCTTCAGTCAATTTATAGTACCTGTTACATAATATGTACCTATTTGGTTCTTTATGACTGGACAAAATTGGTTTGTGTAGCATTCTAGCAGTTTTTTTTTACTGAGTGTTTCGTTCCGTACCGACTGAAAGATGGGACTTACCCTGTCCATGTTTAACAAAATGACCACATAGTAATGCCTCAACTCTGTGAGGTCTAGGTCAGTTCTGTGGTGAACAATACCTTAGACTTTCAAACGTTTATTTTGCTTAGTGGTTACCTTCCACTCGAGAGTCTATTATTGTACCAAAAATCTGTAAGTAAGTCTGTCTGGTTAAAGCTCTGTCCGGCTGGGGAACATTAAACAGGAAGGATACCAGCCTGAAATTTCCCTTGCTAACGAAATAGCAAAGGTTGAGTGCGAAGGGCATGCACTTGTAAAGATTTTGTAGCCTAAACCATATGTCTGCCCAAAGCAATAACCCTAGCTAGGACTGATTGAAAGGCTGACGAAAAAAGCCGACCCCGTCTGAACACGGGAAAAGGCGAAGAACTACATAATACTAGTATGTAAGTAGGTACCTATTCAAATAATTATTATGAATCATCTCAAAGATGCGAAGAGACGAGAACACAATTTTGGCCTTGGTTGAAGGACACCATCTCGAAACTGTTCTAAATTTAAAAATAAGTATATCTAAAAAAAAAAAAAAAAAAAAAAAAAAAAAAAAAAAAAAAAAAAAAAAAACATCTTGTTTATCTTAGTTTTTCGTCGCTTAGTCGCGTCACTCCATATTATGTCTGTGTATAAAGTACGTGCTCTTCGTATTTATTGCTTTGTTTACCTCAGGTGAAGAGGTGCAACTATGCTTTGTATTCACAATAGCTTCGTTATATTGGTTCATATTACCTATACAATTACTTCGTTATATTAGTTCATAGTTTACATTAAATTTTATTTTATTTTTTATTTTATAAGTTTCCATTTATTAGTTTTTCAGTACAATTCTCTCAGTTAAATAAATAGGCAACAAATGGTATACCCATCCGTAAAAGCCGGAGCTTGTGCCACTGTATGTATTAGTCCAGGGATCGCCAACCCGTCGATCGCGAGCTACTAGTATATCGCAAGAGGTTTTGTGGTAGCTCGCAGACAGTCGCACAAGTTTTGACCAACTCTTATGGGAACCAAATTTTTACGTCCTTATGTCATAAATTTTTGGTTCCCAAACTAAAGGTAGCTCGCGAAGGGCCTCCCTAGTCATCAGAGTAGCTCGCGACCCATAAAAGTTTGGCGACCACTGTATTGGTCCATAGTTTACCATTAGCTCACGAAAGGAAATTGCCCATAACGTGGAGGGTATCAACTATACCTATGAGAATGATGAATTGATGCACGTTCAATTAGATGAATATGGTCGTGATTTTTCGCTTGGGTCAAACGTTGCATAGATAGATATGTATAACACCAACATAATTATGGGATGGACAGAAGAATAGAATATTCTCTTGGCTTGTCAGTGATGAGAATAAAACAATTTTACGGAATAATGATTAACATTGACATCTTTGTTCATGTGTTTTCCCTCTTGAAAAAGTACCTACTTCGTTAACTTATGTTCGTTCATTCTTAGGCCAGCCACTCACTATCGGGTAGACCTGACAGGTGGACCTAATCAGGTGTACCTGGTGTGTGTGCTCATCAGGTATCAGGTAGACCTGAGAAACGGACCTGTCAAGTCTACCTGATAGTGAGTGGCTGGCCTTACACATATTTTTACTTGTTTTGAGAAAATGAAAAATATCTAGGTACCTACATTTAGATTCGTATAATCTTAACCCAACTTTTAGGACTGAAAAAAATCCTTACTCCCTCTGTTCCAGATTCTACACGTTTGTCTTCTACAAGTTCATCTTCATCTTCGGCATCATTAATGTTCAATTTATCGACGAAGTTCTCTTCTGGTTGATTTGGTTCACGGTGATTGGATTTCTTCAGCTCGTCTCTCAACTATGCAAGGACAGATTCGAATACGTAAGTCCCACGAACATCGATTTGGTTACACGAAGAGTAGAATGACTAAGGAGCCTCCGTGGCCGAGTGGGTATCACACTGGGCTTGCACTCCGGAGGTCCCGGGTTCGATTCCCGACGGGGCCGAAGTTTTTTCGGCTCTTTGCTTGGAATTCGGGGTGCACTCAGCCTCGTGAGGACAAGTGAGTAGCTACTTTAATCGAGTAGCGACCAGTGGAGGCATTACCTATGTAAATTGATGATACGAGTAGATGAAAATTAATAGTAAATGAGCCACTTAGTACTGCTTTACCACGAAGATTCATGATTAATTGAAGAGAGAAGGAGGACAGAATAGGAGGAATCCAGCCGTTCCAAGAACGAACCTTATCTGATTAGGATAAAGTTTGCCCGGGCGAGAATGACGCGCTACCTTCCAAGCTAACAAGCTAAACATTATATTTATCGAGGACAGAATAGGAGGAATCCAGCCGTTCCAAGAACGAACCTTATCTGATTAGGATAAAGTTTGCCCGGGCGAGAATGACGCGCTACTTTCCAAGCTAACAAGCTAAACACTATATTTATTAGTGATGTTGGCCAAATTTATTCAAGTTGTATTTTTTGGAGAACTGAGATCAATAGAAATTCAACACTTAAAAGACAAGTAAGTACTCAAGTATTTTTAGATTTTACATACACTCTCAAGCTTTGTTGATGGTATGACAGAATGATACATACAATAAAGCATATTTATTGAAGTACCTACCTAGTCCATTTTATTAGTTTTTCAGTACAATTCTCTCAGTTAAATAAATAGGCAACAAATGGTATACCCATCCGTAAAAGCCGGAGCTTGTGCCACTGTATGTATTAGTCCAGGGATCGCCAACCCGTCGATCGCGAGCTACTAGTATATCGCAAGAGGTTTTGTGGTAGCTCGCAGACAGTCGCACAAGTTTTGACCAACTCTTATGGGAACCAAATTTTTACGTCCTTATGTCATAAATTTTTGGTTCCCAAACTCGCCAAGGGCCTCCTTAGTCATCAGAGTAGCTCGCGACCCATAAAAGTTTGGCGACCACTGTATTGGTCCATAGTTTACCATTAGCTCACGAAAGGAAATTGCCCATAACGTGGAGGGTATCAACTATACATATGAGAATGATGAATTGATGCACGTTCAATTAGATGAATATGGTCGTGATTTTTCGCTTGGGTCAAACGTTGCAAAGATAGACATGTATAACACCAACCTATGGAATATGGGATGGACAGAAGAATAGAATATTCTCTTGGCTCGTCAGTGATGAGAATAAAACAATTTTACGGAATAATGATTAACATTGACATCTTTGTTCATGTGTTTTCCCTCTTGAAAAAGTACCTACTTCGGTAACTTATGTTCATTCTTAGGCCAGCCACTCACTATTAGGTAGACCTGACAGGTGGACCTGATCAGTTTTACCTGGTGCGTGTGCTCATCAGGTATCAGGTAGACCTGAGAAACGGACCTGTCAAGTCTACCTGATAGTGAGTGGCTGGCCTTACACATATTTTTACTTGTTTTGAGAAAATGAAAAATATCTAGGTACCTACAACCTACATACCTACATTTAAGTAGATTCGTATAAGCTTAACCCAACTTTTAGGGCTGAAAAAAATCCTTACTCCCTCTGTTCCAGATTCTACACGTTTGTCTTCTACAAGTTCATCTTCATCTTCGGCATCATTAATGTTCAATTTATCGACGAAGTTCTCTTCTGGTTGATTTGGTTTACGGTGATTGGATTTCTTCAGCTTGTCTCTCAACTGTGACTTTTTCACTGAGTCAAAATTCAGAGAACTTGTCCTATTTATGTTGGAAGATTCTCTGTGCTTTTGGGTAAGTTTTGAATATGTTGATCAGTACTTTTTGTATACTAAGTTGGATACTGAAGGTTTCAGGACTATGTTTCAAAGCATATACATATATCTATTCAAATATCAAGAGAAATTTTAGTTTAGATTTGGGTGACACCTACCCACAATAAGAATTCTCTAACTAGTCAGGTAAGTAAGTACCAAGTCCTTCCTCTCTTAATTGGTTTAAACATTTTGTTCCAGGGATTCATAACACGTTTGTCTTCTACAAGTTCATCTTCATCTTCGGCATCATTAATGTTCAATTTATCGACGAAGTTCTCTTCTGGTTGATTTGGTTCACGGTGATTGGATTTCTTCAGCTCGTCTCTCAACTATGCAAGGACAGATTCGAATACGTAAGTCCCACGAACATCGATTTGGTTACACGAAGAGTAGAATGACTAAGGAGCCTCCGTGGCCGAGTGGGTATCACACTGGGCTTGCACTCCGGAGGTCCCGGGTTCGATTCCCGACGGGGCCGAAGTTTTTTCGGCTCTTTGCTTGGAATTCGGGGTGCACTCAACCTCGTGACTCGTGAGGACAAGTCAGTAGCTACTTTAATCGAGTAACGACCAGTGGAGGCATTACCACGAAGATCCATGATTAGGTAATTGAAGAGAGAAGGAGGACAGAATAGGAGGAATCCAGCCGTTCCAAGAACGAACCTTATCTGATTAGGATAAAGTTTGCCCGGGCGAGAATGACGCGCTACCTTCCAAGCTAACAAGCTAAACATTATATTTATCTGGTATAAAAACATCTAAAACTTATTGTGCGAACGAGTTACCAATGTCTAGGAATTGGTAACAAATGAGAAATGATCTTCCGATTTTCCTACACGATTTTCAATGTTGTTCTCCCGATTTTGTGTCCACAGTTGTCCCAGTCGCCCGTGTTTCTCAAATGGAACCACATCTACCTCATTTCACTCCTGGGCAGTGTGTCGGGAATATCTTGTTCCATATTTGTCACCTGTTTAGGAGCAGGAGTCACCAGTAATGGGTACAGCGCGTTCACATTTATGATCGCTGAGGTGAGATACTAAATTTTACTTAACGCACGTTTTTCTCAATAATAATAAACACTTGAGTTGAAGGAAAGTAGCCAATAGGCGAGGTTAACGCCGGAGGCTTTCTCTACCACCTAACCCTTAGAGCTCCATTATAATAAATGAGGATAAAATTCCATGCCTTGGCTGGTATCGAACCCAGGCCGTCCTGTTTACCAGGTGAGCGTCTTGACCACTACGCCACCGAGGCAGGTTTTTTGTGGTATCTGAATATTCTGAATCTATTTCTCCTGTCCTGAAGCCCATTCCCACTCTTTTAAAGGAAAATGGGAAAATTTGGTTCAATCATGCAAACCTAGGTGGCGTGGTACCGACTGTACATAAGCATCAGCATTCGGCAGCCGCCACCTCTTGGTTGACTTTTAACCGCAATATTTATAAGTAAATATTGAAGTTCCCTACCTGTAGGTACAAAGTTTTTAACCGCTACTAAATAGAAAAGGTGGTGGAAAAAAAATCGTATCCCCTTAAGGTATACTGTAGACAGTGCAGATTGTTTAAATCCAAATTCTTCAAAAGTACACCGACATAATGGCAAAAAAAAAAAAAAAAAAAAAAAAAAACGGGGGTTAGAAAAAAAAAAAAAAAAAAAAAAAAACTGGGTATTATTATAAATTTATTCACTCGAATCACAAAATCCTAGGTCACCCACCTCTATTATAACCATAATCATACGAATGATTATGATTAATACACGGCTTACGAATATTGTGCTTATTAAATCAATTAATGTACATACATTATACAAGCTCTTACTTATTCACTCTCGAGCCGTGTAGGATAATTTTCTCTAAAACCACATCCTTCATATCATGAGTTTATTCTCGTATGTCAAAGTAATAGTCTATCACAGCTTTTCTCAACTTCTATGTTGCTTATTTCCTAACTTTGTTTCATAGGGGACATGGTTAGCGCTTGCTTGTCATTCAGAAGGTTCAGAATTAGATTCCCAGAGTGAAAAAAAAAAAAAAAATACTCGTTTTTGGGCCACAGTTGCTCAGAGTCGAAAAAACACTTTGCATTTTGATTTCAAATATTTTAATGGGTCACTTTCCGGGTTTCTTGTGTTAACCCAATTCCTAAATGGGAATTGTGTTATTTCCTCGGTAATGGGATTAGCAACAGAAGGACTGTGACGAACCGGTTTCCTCACATCTCGAAGAGGAAATAGTTGGTCAAAATGATACGTAAAGAATGTCCAAAAATGATCGGAAGAAGCTTGTGCATTAGGTAGTTAATTTAAAATCGTAGACCAATAAAATTGGTTACCTTTGGAATCTATCAGATGGGCGACCGTCCGACCGATAAGTCGGAAACTTCTGAATGACATCAGATGGGATGAGAGACATACTCCGGGGTGAACAATATGAACATGCTACGACACAGACCACATGAGAACCTCTGGCTGAGAAGATATTATCCTTGTTACCAGACCATGTCTTGTATGAATAATATGAATATGTATGAGTAGTAATCCCATATTAGCTATGGATTGTGGTCTGCGGTAGTGATTGAACTTTATAGAACCAGAGTTCTGGTGACATATGAGTCCAGGAAAATTGGACTTTTATCTCCGTTTCCATAGAGTTTGACCATTGGCTTTTTTTTACTTTCCGTATCCTCTTAATAAGGAAAGTAATATAATTACTAATTACTTCAGGGGTTTAAATACGTTTCCTGCCAGCCTAGTTGACTTTTTTGGTAGCGCGTCCGCCTTGTAAGCGCTAGGCCGTGAGTTCGATTCCCGCCTGGCGAACTTTATCCTGAACGAATAATGTTCGTTCTCGGAACGGCTGCCTTTCTAATATTTTGTCTTCCTTCTCTCTTCGATTTCGGAATGATAAGACTTCAGCAGTTACAGTTTCGTTTCTCTATTAAACTTATGTTAAAAAGAGTTTGACCATTGGCTTTTTTTTACTTTCCGTATCCTCTTAATAAGGAAAGTAATATAATTACTAATTACTTCAGGGGTTTAAATATGTTTCCTACCAGCCTAGTTGACTTTTTTGGTAGCGCGTCCGCCTTGTAAGCGCTAGGCCGTGGGTTCGATTCCCGCCTGGCGAACTTTATTCTGAACGAATAATGTTCGTGTTCGTTCTCGGAACGGCTGCCTTTCTAATATTTTGTCTTCCTTCTCTCTTCGATTTCGGAATGATAAGACTTTAGCAGGAAAGTAATTTAGTTCTCTTATAAGGAAAGTAATGTAGTTCCTTGAGGGTTAAAACCCCCAATAGCAAACAATACTTTATAACGATTCCAATACTTCCTGATTTTTTATTATTATTATTTACCAAATGAAGTAAGCCTGTCAGGTCTACCTGATAGTGAGTGGCTGGCCTTACACATATTTTTACTTGTTTTGAGAAAATGAAAAATATCTAGGTACCTACATTTAGATTCGTATAATCTTAACCCAACTTTTAGGATACAACAAATCGAAAAAAAGGAAAAAAAAAAAAAAAAAAAAAAAAAAAACTGGGTATTATTATAAATTTATTCACTCGAATCACAAAATCCTAGGTCACCCACCTCTATTATAACCATAATCATACGAATGATTATGATTAATACACGGCTTACGAATATTGTGCTTATTAAATCAATTAATGTACATACATTATACAAGCTCGTACTTATTCACTCTCGAGGCGTGTAGGATAAAAAATAAAAAATAAAAAAAATAACTGGGTATTATTATAAACTTATTCACTCGAATCACAAAATCCTAGGTCATCCACCGCTATTATAATCATAGGCATACGAATGATTATGATTATAATACACTGCTTAAGTACGAATATTGTGCTTATTAAATCAATTAATGTACATACATTATACAAGCTCTTACTTATTCACTCTCGAGCCGTGTAGGATAATTTTCTCTAAAACCACATCCTTCATATCATGAGTTTATTCTCGTATGTCAAAGTAATAGTCTATCACAGCTTTTCTCAACTTCTATGTTGCTTATTTCCTAACTTTGTTTCATAGGGGACATGGTTAGCGCTTGCTTGTCATTCAGAAGGCTCAGAATTAGATTCCCAGAGTGAAACAGAAAGAGATTTTACTCGTTTTTGGGCCACAGTTGCTCAGAGTCGAAAAAATACTTTGCATTTTGATTTCAAATATTTCAATGGGTCACTTTTCGGGTTTCATGTGTTAATCCAATTCCTAAATGGGAATTGTGTTATTTCCTCGGTAATGGGATTAGCAACAGAAGGACTGTGACGAACCGGTTTCCTCACATCTCGAAGAGGAAATAGTTGGTCAAAATAATACATAAAGAATGTCCAAAAATGTTCGAAAGAAGCTTGTGCATTAGGTAGTTAATTTAAAATCGTAGACCAATAAAATTGGTTACCTTTGGAATCTATCAGATGGGCGACCGTCCGACCGATAAGTCGGAAACTTCTGAATGACATCAGATGGACGAGAAGAGACAATAATTGGGTCTCTTCTCGTCCATCTCTTTCCCGTGTTCAGACGGGGTCGGCGTTTTTCGGCAGCCCCTTATCAGCCCTAGGGTGATTGCTTTTAGGCTGACATTTGGTTTTGGCTACAAATTTTACGAGTGGATGCCCTTCGCACTCAACTTTCAGTGAAGGAAATTTCAGGCTTGTAAGCTGGTATACTCCCTGGTCTAGCTGGTATTCTTCTTCTTCCTAGCCTTTTCCTACTTGAATAGGGTCGGCGTTTGTCAGTCCTTTCCAGACAGCCCTATTGTGTACCTCATGCCCTGTTGAATTTTTCTCACTCAAGTCTTGATTCTTGATTCGCACAATCCTTCCACATTTTCTTCGACCTTCCTCGCCCTTTCCTCTCCTCACTTCAATTTTCTCAACTCTTTTCCCTATGAAGCTGTGGTCTTTTCTTTCAACATGACCATACCACTTATCTGAGTTCGCTCCGGGCGAGAATCGAACCTGTGACCTAGCGCTTATGGAATGGTCGCCCTACCCTCCAAGTTAACTAAGATAGCTAATATTTGATAAGGAGAACCAAAAAGGCAGATATATTTTGCAGAACTTCAGAAACTTTTTGAAGTTCTGCAAAATATATCTGCCTTTTTGGTTCTCCTTATCAAGTTGACCCACAGAACTTATATATAATGACTGCTGAAACCCTCCAAGAGATAGCTAATATTAACCTCTAACTCTAACTAACCAAGTTAACTAAGAAAGCTAATAAAATGTTTAAAATGTCCACCAGCATTACCAGCAAACTCAATTTGAAATTTACTTAACCTATATGAAAAATATGTATACTTAAAATGTCAATTAAAAATTACAATTACAATTAATAACGTATTTATATGTTAGGTCTAGCTGATATTGGGTGGCCCATGAGAACCTCTGGCTGAGAAGATATTATCCTTGTTACCAGACCATGTCTTGTATGAATAATATGAATATGTATGAGTAGTAATCCCGTATTAGCTATGGATTGTGGTCTGCGGTAGTGATTGAATTTTTGTCTCGCTGGAGGACGTAAAACTGAGACAAAACCAGCCCTGTCAAGCCACAGACAATAACACTGGCTCTTTTGAGGGTACCTGAATGGGACTATGGTCAAGTCCGTCTCAGGAAGTAGGGTACAACGACATAATTATGTACCTGAATATCCCTCATCAGACCCCTACGATTTAGGGGCCCTGAACTAGCTCTGGGGCCTCGATGACACCTCTTGGTATCCTCTTAATGGGATAGTAGATGAACTCACAGATTTTCTCTGGAATAAACCTGAGTGTGCGGACTCTTTAGAGGTGCTACAGGTGAATTTTAGAGAAACTGGGGAGTTTGAAATTTCCCAGTGAGGGCACTTCTAGGTTACATCAAGGCCTTGGGATAACAGACCTATCAAACCCCTCATCCCTCATTAGACAAGTGCCGATGGTTCGAGTCCAAGTCAAGTCATGAAACAAATTTAGCGAGGTGTATAATGGAGGAAAGAACTTTATGAATTATGACAAGCTGAACATGATTTATGCTCAACACAATTATAATTGTATGAAATGGTAGAGGAGCCGACACGGAAGCGGCTGAGTGCACCCCGAAATCGCCAACAGAACGTGATGTTACCACAGACGTGGTTAGCACTTGGACGAGTGATCGTCTACCTAGGTAAATTGTGAATAAATGTCGAATCTGCGTATGTGCAGAATGACGAGTTTTCGTCAAATAACGGTAAAGAGTTGAGTTAACGGGGACACTAATTTTGGTTGCAAAAACTCATTATTATGATTGCGTCGGCGAGAAGACGTACGATCTAAAGAGACTCCTAATAAAAACCATATCATTTTTCAGGGAAGTTTCATCAAACGAGAGCACGAGGACGGGTGACAACATCTCCGAAGAACAAGAACAGGAAGACGAGAAAGAGGATGAAAATATCGAGGTGAAATTCTCCAAGGGCTCCGAAGATCGCGAGAAAATGCTGTCAAGTCGACGAGAAAAACTCCTGAGGGATGCGAGAAAGAAATATCTGGAGAAACTATCGGCGGGAAAAACAGAAACTACGCTTGAATCCAACGTTGTGACACCGGTTAACACGAGCGAACCAGAATTATCAGCAACTTCGACAGATGGCCGTTAGCCTTACTAGTGTGATGTCTTGTTATTAGTCAGTAGAAATTAAGATCATTATCCCCCGTTCTCTCACGAGTTTTATTTTTCGAGACAGTTGTACTCGGGGTTAGTGTTTATTTTTGTGGCCTGCCTCGGTGGTGTAGTGGTCAAGGCGCTCGCCTGGTAAACAGGAGGGCGTGGGTTCAATCCCAGCCGAGGTATGGAATTTTATCCTCAATATAATTTGATAATTTGACCACAATAATAGTAGTAGCCTGCTGGAGGGACTTTTCAGTCCTATGCGAGCAGTATAAATAAGCACTATCATTATTATTCTGTCCACTACGCATCGTCCTTGTGTTTTCAAACTATTTACTAGACAAATCACGCTGTAGACTTTTATGTACTTCTAATTGTCCATTTCCTCCCCCTCTATTCGATTTGAATATTTTTTCAATATTGGAATTTTATTTTGTGATAGATATGTGTTTTTTATTTTATTTAATTGAATTGTTTCACTTATTGTTTTTAATTTAATTGTATGATTTTTAGTTTTTATATTTTCATTTGTGATGTGTATTGTATTTTAGTTAGATTATTATTTAAGTAACTATTTATACTACATATTTTATGAAATTCAGGTATGCCACATGATCAGCAAGATTCAATCAAAATGAATAGATGGTCGGACTAGTTCAGTAAGTTTCCATGAAAACGATAAGTAAATATTTCGTTCTGAAAAAATGTCCAAGTGTTCATATGTTCTTGTTAGTGATCAGTTTGGTATTTGAGTAATTCACACTATGAATTCAATGTAGAATCGTACTTAATACAGTATACTTTATTATTAACACGTAAAAGAGCGCCTTGACCTCTACACCACCACAGGATACTCAGAAAAACAGTCAAATTAGCAGATACAAAACGCAAAAACCAAAGAAAACGATGTGATCAGATTAGCAAGAGCCAGAAGAATTTCTTTTTTCATGGTTGGTTACGTCCCACGCAATGTTGCCAAGCGTCCCTACGCTTTAAAAATTTGAATCTCATTATTTTTCCCGCGCACACTTTGGGGACGAATTTCTTAGAGAAGAAATACTTAAAAAAAAAAATCTTTTCGGATTATTTATTATTTTTGACGATCTTTACGAAAAAAATACATTTGGACAGTTTTATTTTTCATGAGAATCATCAATTGACCTGGGACAAGTAATCGCTATATTCACTTTACCATTTGATTTAACAAGAGAATTGAGAACAAAGTGTTCTTAACGCAACGATTTTTGTTTGTGGCACCATCGCTAACTCTTGAATCGTCCCGAAATAAAAGAGAGAAGGCAGACAGGATAGCAGAAAGCCAGCCGTTCCGAGAGCGAACCTTATTCGTTCAGGATAAAATCCGCCCCGGGCGGAAATCGAACCCGCAACCTAGCGCTTACGAGGCAGACGCGCTACCCTCCAAGCTAACTAGGCTGGCTTTCCAGTGTTTGCAAATTTGTACTCGTTTTTTCGATTGCAAATATTTCAACGGGTCACTTTCTGGTGTTGACCCAGCACTTAAAGGGGAAGTATTGTGTCTTTTCTCGCCCGTTTGATGGAAGGCATACTACGGGATGGGCATGCTACGACACAGACCACATGCGTCTAATGTAGCAGTTGTTTCATTGCTACGAAATAAGTTTATAAGTTTATTCTTTCTTTACAATATTCTTAACATATTTATTCTTCATCATCCCTGTAAGTACAACCCTTCCAGTACTAACCTACATCCTGTTTGATTCCAGTGTGTCCTGCTCGTGCTTAAGCTATGCCACACGATCGTGCGCTACTGTTTCTACCTGCACGACACCTGGTACGGCCTGGCCTCCCCTACAGCCTCGCAAACCGAGTCCCTATGGAAGCGCCGAGGCCCTCTGGCCTACTACATGGAGTTTTCGTTCGACCTGGCCGCGTTATTTATTGAGTTGGCCCACTATGCGCACATGTTGGTGTGGGTGTGGGCCAATATGTTCCTGTCCGTGGCCTCGTTTATGATTTGCATGCAGCTCAAGGTGCTCTACCAGGAGATTATGGGCAAGCTGGAGAAGCACAGCAAGTATCGACGCGTCCTGGAGTTTATGGAGAAAAAGTGAGTACTGTGTCTCTTCTCGCCCATCTGATGAAAGATGGCATACTACGGGATGGGCAAGCTATGACACAGAACACACGGGTCTAATGTAGCAGTTGTTTCATTGCTATGAACAGTTGAACACTCATCTTTTTTTAAATAAAAACATCTTTTTTTTCTCAAATGTCCCTTTTGGTACCTTTCCCCCTCTTTCCTCTCATTTCCAAAGTATTAGGTATTGTCCACTACTGTTACTCCCTTGGAGCCCGTTCTCACTTGAGTTTCACCCGCTTTTTTTTCGAATGTCCTGTAGGCAATGTTATTAAAATGAGAGTGTTCCCACTACACACGACACAAAATGTCCTTGTAGGCGATGTAATTTAAATGAGATTGTTCCCACTACACACGACACGATATTTTTCCGAACGACAAGTAGAAACGGGCCTCGAAAGGACGAATAAAACGTACCTACTGAAAAATTAACCCTCTCCGTAACTGTTTCAGCTATCCTACGGCAACTGCTCAAGACCTGGCTGAGAATTCAGACAAGTGTCCCATATGTTGGGAAGTGATGGACTCCGCTAGGAAACTCCCTTGCTCTCATCTGTTTCATTCGTAAGTGAAACATTTAATTATATTATTAAAATAATAATAATCTTCTTCTTTTTCGTCTTTCCCGTGAGCTCTGCCTATCAAATGTGATACCCAGGTACCCAGAGGACATTATGTGTCTATCATATATGATGCCCACGGTACGCAATGGGTTAAAGGAAAATGGAAAATTTGGTTCAATCATGCAAACCTAGGTGCCGTGGTACTGAGTGTACATAAGCATTAGCATTCGGCAGCCGCCACCTCTTGGTTGACTTTTAACCGCAATATTTATAAGTAAATATTGAAGTTCCCTACCTGTAGGTACAAAGTTTTTAACCGCTACTAAATAGAAAAGGTGGTGGAAAAAAAATCGTATCCCCTTAAGGTATACTGTAGACAGTGCAGATATTATACATAGCTCACAAACAAATACTTAATTAGAAATTTGTTGATATACAAGACAATATCTTGTCTGGTTATTTGAGACAAAGCTCTCTGTCTTTCTAAGATTTCCATCCTAGTTATTGGAAGCTAAGGTTAAATAATTCTTGAAAAGTTGTTCACACTAGATAAATACTTACTGAATAGTGATTCCAGGCCCTACATCTACAGGTGTTGGTACAGGAGTGGCGGGGGCAATCTGGAAATCATTATAAGTACTTACTTAGTGCTTTATTTAGACTGTCAGCTCAGAACAAGTTGTTCCATTATACAACAGTTTGTAATTAGGTAAGTAAAATTGAGTTACAGTTGTTGAGACAATTCTTTTGATACCCAAGTAGGTATGTTTGGAAGAAAAAAAAACAGTTACCTACCAATTAATTTTATTGACTGTACCCTGTTCCATGAAGGAGTGCTGACTGTGAAGTTTAGAGTGGTTAGTTGGAGAATTCCTCTTAATTTCAGGTTGAAAGTTCTCATTACCACTTGCAACTGACTACACATGATCTTGCATCTGACTGATACTCTTTAGCACTCAACTATCAAGGTATAAATATGTACGCTTTTAGGAAGTGATGTGCGATATCCTTGAGAGTTCGATAGTGCTGCTCCCTCTGTACAGAATTGAAGAACATAGCGGTCATGTAAGAGCTTTTGTCCTGACCACCTGTCTCTGAATAAAGGTTGGTTATTGTAAGCTAAGAATTTTACTCAGGGATCGGAAAATTCCACGACATCAACAGAGTAAGTTGTGAACTTCGGATCTGGAGGTTGAAGGTTTGGTAATTATTCAGAATTAGGAAATATTTAGAACGAAAAAAAACTCCTTTTTGTGTTTAACCTAACCCTATAATAACACTGGTCACTGCTCTGTATCAATTTTCCATTGACGTGACTTCTGAACAAGTGCCGATGGTTCGAGTCCAAGTCAAGTCATGAAACAAATTTAGCGAGGTGTATAATGGAGGAAAGAACTTTATGAATTATGACAAGCTGAACATGATTTATGCTCAACACAATTATAATTGTATGAAATGGTAGAGGAGCCGACACGGAAGCGGCTGAGTGCACCCCGAAATCGCCAACAGAACGTGATGTTACCACAGACGTGGTTAGCACTTGGACGAGTGATCGTCTACCTAGGTAAATTGTGAATAAATGTCGAATCTGCGTATGTGCAGAATGACGAGTTTTCGTCAAATAACGGTAAAGAGTTGAGTTAACGGGGACACTAATTTTGGTTGCAAAAACTCATTATTATGATTGCGTCGGCGAGAAGACGTACGATCTAAAGAGACTCCTAATAAAAACCATATCATTTTTCAGGGAAGTTTCATCAAACGAGAGCACGAGGACGGGTGACAACATCTCCGAAGAACAAGAACAGGAAGACGAGAAAGAGGATGAAAATATCGAGGTGAATATTGGTTAATAAAAAATCAGGTATTATGCCAATACTCTTTTGAATATTATCCGGGATCCAGTTATAATACTAAATTAGAAGAAAAAAAATATTAGGTATAGGTATTTGTTTTAAATACTAAACAATCCTTATTAAATAATAATATTATTTACATACTATACGAAAAATAAAATTAATATAACACAGTTTAACAAAATAACATGGGGCATGGGGGTACGGAATTAAAAGTCATAAAAAATGATACAAATAAGAAGGAATGATGATGAACAATAAATACTGTTGATAAAGCAATGGGTTAAAAGGATTCACTAATCAATGGGTTAATAAAGGCTTGACCAATGTCCGGGACTACAGGATAAGTTTAAACTTGGTTTAAGGTTAACTGATTGGAAACAATCTGATTGGCTGATTTTAAACTTTTGATTATAAAAAAAAGCAATAACTTAACTCTGCCAACTGTGAAGAGTATAAGGGTTCAATCCCAGCCGAATTTTATCCTCAATATAATTTGAGAATTTGACCACAATAATAGTAGTAGCCTGCTGGAGTAAAGGGACTTTTCAGTCCTATGCGAGCAGTATAAATAAGCACTATTATTATTATTCGGTCCACCACGCATTGTCCTTGTGTTTTCAAACTATTTACTAGACAAATCACGCTGTAGAATTTTATGTACTTCTAATTGTCCATTTCCTCCCCCTCTATTCGATTTGAATATTTTTTCAATATTGGAATTTTATTTTGTGATAGATATGTGTTTTTTATTTTATTTAATTGAATTGTTTCACTTATTGTTTTTAATTTAATTGTATGATTTTTAGTTTTTATATTTTCATTTGTGATGTGTATTGTATTTTAGTTAGATTATTATATAAGTAACTATTTATACTACATATTTTATGAAATTCAGGTATGCCACATGATCAGCAAGATTCAATCAAAATGAATAGATGGTCGGACTAGTTCAGTAAGTTTCCATGAAAACGATAAGTAAATATTTCGTTCTGAAAAAATGTCCAAGTGTTCATATGTTCTTGTTAGTGATCAGTTTGGTATTTGAGTAATTCACACTATGAATTCAATGTAGAATCGTACTTAATACAGTATACTTTATTATTAACACGTAAAATGTAATACTCAAATAATTAAATAAATTCTAGCACTCTTTTTCCAAGTCTCAATCTCATTTATTGGCCTCGTTTTTTCCTTGCTCGCCGCATTTTTTTTTTTTTTTTTTAGTAAAATAATCGAGAACGGGGCTGAACTTCGTACAGGAAAACTAGAGCAGAGCTAAAATTGTGTGATCAAATTTGACCAACCTCGTCGTGAATTCACTCACACCTTTTGCATGCTAATGCTTACTCCACTTTGATAAGCATGTTATTTTTGCTATCACCCATCGGCTAAGGTCTGGAACACGGTACACTACACACGTCTGCAGACCTCTCTTCCAACTTGGTCTCACAATCTTGTCTTTCGACGGCCACTCCTTTGGCGTTCGCTGTCTGCAGGTCCTCTAAGGTGCACGGTTCTGGTAGATTGAGACAGGACAAGAGATGGGCCGCGTCTTGGTTTGCTCCACATTCGCAGCTGTCCTCTTCTGTGTACCCCCAACTTTTCAGCCTTACTTTGAGGTGGCGCGGTATTTACTGTTTGTTGTTGTAGCGACGTCCAATAAGTCAATCCAGGTATCCTCCTCCTCCTCCTCTTCGAGTCCAAGGAAGGTTGCAACCTCCTTGGGTTTGATCCAAAGGCCTTACTGTTTCTTAAAACTCTTCAGCACAGGATAAATATTATCAAAAGCCTCGTGTAGTTCCGATCGGGATTTGGCGCCTGTGATCACAATCCGCCCGTTGACAAATATAAGTAGGACCACTCTCGGTTTGACCATCCTGTATATCAGGCCGGGAAACAGTTCCGGCTCGTAACTGGAGAACTGAGAGTGAACGTGATGTAGAGCGTCCAACTTGACCGGGAATCGTACGTCACATGTACACACGATGTTGTGAATCTTGAAACCTTGGTATTTGATCTGGAGGAAAAGTAACAGAAGTGAAAAATGGACTCGTTATAATGCTTCTTCAGTGAAGCCTCGGTATTTGATCTGGAGGGAAAATAACAAGTGAAAAATGGACTTATTATAACGTTTCGACAGTGAAGCCTAAGTGAAAAATGAACTTATTATAATGTATCATCAGTGAAGCTTTGGTATTTGATCTGGAGTAAAAATAAAAAAAGTAACAAAATGGATTCATAATATTTATAATGCTTCTTCAAAATGATTTAGAATAAAATCCGCCCCGGACGGAAATCGAACCTGCGGCCTAGAGCTTACAAGGCAGACGCGCTACCAACCAAGCTAACTAGGCTTGCCGAGTATCTTTTTGAGACGAGACCAGACCAGACTATTTTTTCTTTTTATTTCTAAATAAATAACATGGCTCAGGAAATTACAACATCAATCAACGTTTCAAAGAGTATTCAATCAGGACGCCCTAAATAAGAATAAGAAAGAATGTAGGTACTTATAAGGTTTCTTGTACCTATCACAGAACAACATACCTAACTTAGCACAACAGCAAAAATATAGTAATTCTTTTTATTGGAAAAGGAGAAAATAAACTCACGGGATGTCCCAGCTGTTTGAGGATTTTGGCAAATTTCCGTGATGCCAATTTGCAGTCATGTTCATGTTTGGCACCCAAAATGAGCAATTTTCCTGACTGGAATGCTAAGCATGTCGTACGAGGATTTAAGATTTTCATAATCAAGCCATGAAATTTGCCTGGATTATACTCTGAATATCGCACCCTGGAGTTGATCTGATTCAGGTCGAGAGGACAGCCAACACTGATTGTTCCCACCATGTTTCTGAAGAAGAAAAAAATTATTTCCTTGCAAAAAAAAGTCACCTTACTATTTAACATAATCAGGGCTGTATTCAGGATTTTGTCAAGGGGAGGGTGCTCCAAATTTTCAGAGTTATATTTAGGGGCCCTGCCTACCATTATACATAGCTCACAAACAAATACTTAATTAGAAATTTGTTGATATACAAGACAATATCTTGTCTGGTTATTTGAGAGCAAAGCTCGTTGTCTTTCTAAGACTTTCCATACTACTTAGTTATTGGAGCTAAGGTTAAAGAATCTCGAAAAGTTGTCCGGACACTAGATAAGTAGCTTACTGATAGTGCATTCCAGGCCCTATACATCTACAGGTGGTTGTACAGAGTTGCTGGGCAATCTGGTATCTTAAGTGCTTTTATTAACTTCAGCCTCAGAACAAGTTCTGGTTTCTTTATCCTATATATTATTTATTTATGTAAATTGGATTACAATTTCTTTTTTTTTTTTTTTATACCAAGTCCCAAGAGGTAAGTATGTAAAAAAAAAAAAACCCTACAATTAATTCCTGTACCCTGTTCATGAAGAGTGCTGCTTGAAGTCTTAGAGTGCGTTAGTGAGATTCCTCTTAATCAGTTGAAAGTTCTACCATTTACCTAAAAATCATCTGACTGCTGATGATCTTGCCATCTGACTGATACTCTTTAGCTCAACACTTATCAATGGCTGATACAATATTATGCCGCTATGCAATTCTCAGAAGGAGTAGATACCGCGGCTGACAGGTAATGCCTGGATAGTGAGTGTGCTAAAGAGTACTCGCTCATGATGCAAGTCATGAGCAGTCAGATGATTTTTAGGGTAAAAGTCCGGTAGAACTTTCAACCTGAAATTAATGCAGGAATCTCCAACTAACCCGATCCTGCCTATGAACAGGCCTACAGCCGCTCAATAAAATTAATTGGTAGGTTTTTTTTTTTCCAAAGGGTCGATACTTACCTACTGGCGGACTTGGGTTCAAAAGAATGTCTCAACAACGGTGTAATTCGAATGTTAGTCTTACCCTACTATTACTAAACTGTTGTCGCGGATAATGCGAACCAACTTGTTCTGAGCTGACTTTTGTTTCTATATGTC
>NW_007379606.1:0-1383 GCF_000475195.1 Diaphorina citri | reverse complement strand
TTTTTTTTTTTTTTTTTAGTAAAATAATCGAGAACGGGGCTGAACTTCGTACAGGAAAACTAGAGCAGAGCTAAAATTGTGTGATCAAATTTGACCAACCTCGTCGTGAATTCACTCACACCTTTTGCATGCTAATGCTTACTCCACTTTGATAAGCATGTTATTTTTGCTATCACCCATCGGCTAAGGTCTGGAACACGGTACACTACACACGTCTGCAGACCTCTCTTCCAACTTGGTCTCACAATCTTGTCTTTCGACGGCCACTCCTTTGGCGTTCGCTGTCTGCAGGTCCTCTAAGGTGCACGGTTCTGGTAGATTGAGACAGGACAAGAGATGGGCCTCGTCTTGGTTTGCTCCACATTCGCAGCTGTCCTCTTCTGTGTACCCCCAACTTTTCAGCCTTACTTTGAGGTAGCGAGGTATTTACTGTTTGTTGTTGTAGCGACTGTAAGGGGCTCCTGTTACACTTCAAATGGCAGATTTCACCAACACAAACATTATAGACATTTGTTTTGCAGAATCTGAAGTTCATCGATTTCAGTCTTGTTATATAGAAATATCCCACTTTCTAGTATACATATTCAAAATGTGCCAAAAAAAAAAAAAAAAAAAAAAAAAAAAAAAAAAAAAAAAAAAAAAAACTTCAGAGCTTTAATAACACACAAGTTCATTTCATGAAGGAAAGGGAGTTGTAATGACGCACAAATGTGTTTTCTGAAACTTGGCCTTGAACACTACCATGTCCTCAGACCTTGTTCAGACCAATAATTTGCAGGATTCTACTTACTTACTCATAATATATTTTCGTTCCTCAGGCCTGGGTTGTAGAAAGGATGGGCAAATATCACAGGATATTGGAACCTGGACTGAACATCCTCATTCCAATCATTGATAAAATCAAGTATGTTCAAAGTTTAAAAGAAATTGCCATTGATGTTCCTCAGCAAAGTGCTATCACATCAGACAATGTAACATTGAGCATAGATGGAGTTCTGTACTTGAAAATCAATGATCCTTATCTTGCCAGCTATGGAGTTGAAGATCCAGAGTTTGCTATCACCCAATTAGCACAAACAACAATGAGGTAAGTAGGTAACATTGGTAACAACCTGATGTCACAAAAGATCTTATCTACCTGATTTTTTTTTTTTTTCTTTTTTTCTTCCCCTCTCCTACCCAGTTGCTCTATTTCCAATTAAGTTTCCCATCATGGTGCTTATTACATACACCTTTCAACGAATAATATTTGGTCTTTTAGTTTAATGTCTTCTCTAAAGTCCAACTACAAAAGCTGAACTGAAGAAAAAAAAATCACTCTTCCATTTCAGATCAGAGTTGGGTAAAATCTCACTAGACAAAGTTTTCCGGGAGCGAGAGAGT
>NW_007379605.1:41672-46021 GCF_000475195.1 Diaphorina citri | reverse complement strand
ATGTGTAGGTATTAGTGACGCCAAAATCAGCTTCTCGGAAGAAATCAATCAATGAACTAGAAGTATACGATTACATGTGAAACAGCACTTAGATAAAAAGAAATAGAGAAGAAGGTAACAAATAGCATACATATGTTCCCAAAATAGTTCGACATACCTAGATACCTAAATATGTAAGCTTTAGTTACATACGAATCACAGTGTAGGTATAAGAACTTCAATCAATACACCCTCCTAAATGCCCTACGTTCCATACAATTTGTGTGAATGAAATTTTTGTGAAACATCATTGGTCAAATTTAATGTGCTGATCTTTTTTCTTCTCCTTCTACATTTTTTTTAAATGCAATTTTCTTCCCATTTCTCTCTCTCTCCCTCAAACAAGCATTTATCTTGTTGATTTCTTTCCATTAAACCCACATGCATATTTCCCTCTCTCTCTCTCTATCTCCTCAATCTCCCTCCCTCTCTCTCTCTCTTTCTCACTCACTCCATTTTACTTTCTCTCTCCAGATGTTTTTCTCTCTTTCTCCCTTCCTTAATCTCTTTCTCTCTCTCCTCTCTTTCTCTCTCTCTCTTTTCTCTCTCTATCTCTTTCTCTCTCTCTCATGAAAAATCACTTTTTTTTCTCATTTCAAACAGAATGCGGATGCCAAAACTACGAAACAATATTCTAAAAATCCAATATGTTAGAGTCAGTTACTATCTTACTTCAGTCAAGACCTTAGCTGTTATACATTGACGTTACACCTCTAATATGTAGGTATTAGTGACGCCAAAATCAGCTTCTCGGAAGAAATCAATCAATGAACTAGAAGTATACGATTACATGTAAAACAGCACTTAGATAAAAAGAAATAGAGAAGAAGGTAAAAAAATAGCATACCTACATACCTAATGTTCCCAAAATAGTTCGACATACCTACATACCTAAATAATTATGTAAGCTTTACTTACCTACATACTCGTACAAATCACAGTATATAAGAACTTCAATCAATACACCCTCTCCTAAATGCCCTACGTTCCCATAACATACAATATCCATGCATCAATTCACATTTTTCAAGCAGATAAAAGAGAAACAACAAATTGTTAGTTGGTGATGTAGGAACAGTAGAACCTCGATTATTTCAACCTCCACTATAACAACTCTTATTTCAACTCCAAAAATCGGGGGTTTTCCCTATCTTTCAAGGAAATCCAACTTTATCAGAGGAAGATCATTGTGTTCAAACTAACGAGACTAATGACGAAGAAAACAATATCGAAGACATTTTTTTTTCTTTTATTTAATTTCAAAATAAAAGGGTATTTCTTCCCTATTTCGTTCTTTTGTACCCCTTTGGCCCTATTTTCATTTTTTTATACGGAATTTCGATTATTTCAACTTTTATACAGAACCTCGATAAAGTCAACTACCCTCGGTCCCAATTAGTTGAAATAAGCGAACATAATCGCGAAATCCGCGAACATAATCGCGAAATCCGGGAACATAATCGCGAAATCCGCGAACATAATCGCGACCTTGTTTAGACTGCGGGAGTAAAGGGACTTTTCAGTCTCATTCTGGCAGGATAAACAAGGTATATTCTATTCTATTCTATTCTAATCGGGTCAATTTTTTTTTCACCTGGGTAGTAGGTAGTGTCGTATCGTGAGATATTCAAAAGGGGAGCCATAATCACTTAATCAGTAATCAGTGCCGATCTGCTGGTGATCTTCAAATCCAGGTTGAATATTTCACTTACTATTTTCGGTAAGTAGTGGAGGAGGCTGAGTAAAGATTATTAGAATTACAAGTAATTACCGTGCACGAGATGATGGTTTGAAGATTGATAAGATTGGTAACGAACGCATTGACTCCGATGGTGACTCAATGGCTACTTGAATGGCGACTGATTGGGGTTTTCTTCTCCCTCGTTCTTCTTGGTGTAGGCGGGAGGGGAAACGAACAGATAAGGTGCGTTTACACGATCGCGATAAAGGGCGTGTTTGCACGGTTTCGGATAAAAGGAGTGAATAGGAAACCGAGGTTGTGGTCGCCCTAACAAGTGGTAAGCAGGGGAGGAGGCTGAGTAAAACCGTAGAGAGGAAGGGAATTCCTTCCTACACCACTACTATTTAGGTACATACGTACATAAGGTGAAAAAGTAGGTATCTACCTACAAGTCTAGTGTTTTGCTTCCCTGGCTATTTGCCTTTGGAGTCCTTTGAGATTTGGACTTTAAAGCTCCAACTTGATATACCCTAACCAAGTGAAACTAATTTTGCAGCCAAATATTCTTTCTCTTTCTCTTTTATTTCTCTTTCTCTTCATTTATCTGTCTACCTTTCTTTGAACTTCTTGCTAGTCTTTTTCTCTGTGCATCTGAAATCCTATTTCGATCGATGTTGTGAAACTCAATAATTTTAGCCCATTTTTCATTCAAATGTACTTGGACCGGGGCCAATAAGATTACTTAAGCCGGGAGTTAAACCTAGACGGCTCTTTCTCTCTCTCTCTTTCTTTCTTTCTTCTCTTCGTCCATCTCTCTTTACTACTTCGATCTTTCTCACTCCTATCCTGTCTTCTTTCTCTCTTCGATTTCGGGACGATAAGACCATAGCAGTTACAGTTCTCTCTGTCAAACCTCTTTGCGTCTGCCTTGTAAGCGCTAGGCCGCGGGTTCAATTCCCGCCCGGGGCGGATTTTATCCTGATGGGATAATATTCGTTCTCGGAACGCCGGGCTTTCCTCCTATCCTGTCTTCTTTCTCTCTTCGATTTCGGGACGATAAGACCATAGCAGTTACAGTTCTCTCTGTCAAACCTCTTTAAAAAAAAAAATCAAAACGGAGTTTAAACTCACCTTGTGGCCTTCGGCGCCCCGGCCTTACACATTTACATTTCGGTTTGCGTTAAATTCTCAGCATGAAATTCTTGTAAATGTACATTTTGAAATTTTTTGAATGAAAAATGGGGCTTTTGTAGACTTTTTTCCAAGAACTGTGCAACCTTTGTTACCTAATGCTTGAGAATGAGTTTAATCTTCTTTGTTCCACAGGAATCAGCATAATATTTAGGAATTTAGGTACCTACTTACCTAGTTTGTGTATTGTAACTTGAAAGCACCTGCTTCTTCTTCACCTTTTCCCGTGTACAGACGGGTTCGGCGTTTTTCGTCAGCCTCTCAATCAGCCCTAACTAGGGTGATTGCTTTGGGCTGACATTTGGTCCGAATTTTGTACCGTAGAGAACATCTAAGTTTGGCCATGTCGCATCCATGACTTTCAAGTTACAATAAATAGACGAACTTTTTTTTTTCGAAACACCCTGTATATCAATAACTTTCTTTTGAAGTATCACATCATATTTCTCTTAAATCTTTTTCATATCTTGCAGCCGTTTCCTTGCAAGCTTGCATTCCTTCTTTTCCACTCCACCTCTCACTCTTGTTGAGAATTTAAATTTAAAAGAGTCTCTACCTCTCTATTTTTATTATTATTATTTTTATTATTTATTATTATTATTATTATTATTATTATTATTATTATTATTATTATTATTATTATTATTATTATTTTTACTTTCCTTATCCTATAATAAGGACAAGATAAATGAATCAACAACAGATCAAAACAAAGATAACACTTGCAGGAATAGGTCCTAGTTCATTCAAGTGAACTAGGTCATAATAAGGATGGGGCACCGTTTTTCCCCGGGGTACCATTTTGTCCCGTGTTCCCCAATTGTATTCGGTCAAAATTTTCGATGGTCAGTTTTTAGTGCCAAACACGAGGTCCCTAGAGCCTAAGTTTCAGCCATTGGTCCGTGTGTGTGTCTGTCTGTAAACAAAATATCTCAAGAACGGTAAGAGCTAGAAACTTGAAATTTGGTATGCAACTCTCAAATATGACAAGTAAAGGATGAAACACGAAAATTTTGGTTAAGATAAGTATAACATTGGCGGTATTTTGACCAAATTTTGGAGGTTTTCGGCATAACTCAATGGGACAAGGAAAGTCGTGTGATGTTCAAGATTTTTATAGAGGGTCTCTACTTTAATCTTACTTAGGTACCTATCTCGGGAAAAAAAAAAAAAAACGAAAAGCAAAAAAAAAAAACTATGAAAATCTAAAAAAAAAAAAAAAAAATCTTCATATTCTGAAAGAGAAAATTCTTTTTTTTTTAAGCTTTGAAAAGTTGAAGGAACTTTTTTTCGTCCCTCGACAGTCTTTTTCCACTATTTGCCTTGAGCTTTTTTTGCTCTTTTTTCAAAGTTTTTTTTATGGTGACTTCAAAAAAAAAAGAGAGAGGGAGAGAGAGAGAGAGAGAGGAAGAAGGGAGGGGGAGGAGTAAAGTTTTCA
>NW_007379605.1:26500-41423 GCF_000475195.1 Diaphorina citri | reverse complement strand
GTTCTTGTAAAGATTTTTTCTCCAACAGCTAACACTGTTACGATGTAACACCCAAAGCGTCATCAATACACAGTTTCTAATGTAAAAAGTGTCCGCCATTTTGTTTCCTCAAAAATCCCATGCCTGCATTATTACTTCCTCGAAAAATCTAATAATAAGCAGAGATTGCTATTATTTCCTGGAAAAATCTGACCTTCAATATGTATTGAAAATTTCCGCCATTTTGTTTTCCCATCTAACGCTCTCCGCCATCTTGTTTCGTAGTTTCTCAACATGGCGTCCGTGTTCATGCGCATCTTCAACTTGATCTGCATGATGCTGCTCATTGGCCATTGGTCCGGATGTCTTCAGTTTCTGGTCCCGATGCTCCAGGGGTTTCCATCCAACTCCTGGGTAGCCATCAACGAATTACAGGTGAGATTTTTTCTTGCTTAAAGGGCCGTAAATTTGCATATAGGCATAGGGGGCCTTTTTTCAAGGTCTTTTGTTGTAAACATTATGTATTATGTTGTTAAACTCAGAAAATACACGACTTTTTAGTCCATCCTGGTATAAATCCTATATATAAAGGATAAGTAATTATAATTAACCCTTTCTTGCCTTGTGTTCCCTCAAGAAGTGTACTGGCTGGAGCAATATTCGTGGGCCCTGTTCAAGGCCTTTTTTTCTAACAATTACCTACTTTGTTTATTTAATTGCAGTTAACAAGTAAACTAAACAATGATATAAAAGATATAAATAACTAAAAAAAGTAGAAAAATAAATAAATAAAAAGTTCATTAACCCTTTCTTACCTTGTGTTCCCTCAGGAAGCGTACTGGCTGGAACAATACTCGTGGGTCCTGTTCAAGGCCATCAACCCTTTCTTACCTTGTGTTCCCTCATGAAGCGTTACATTGAAATGGGGGTCTTTTCTTACAAAATTCCTGTGTGCGGAGTCCAGTAAATGCCTTTCTTCTTTTGTTTTGCTTTAACCCTTTTTTATCTTGTGTTACTTTGCCTTTCTTACCTTGTGTTCCCTCATGAAGCGTTACATTGAAATGGGGGTCTTTTCTTACAAAATTCCTGTGTGCGGAGTCCAGTAAATCATCAACACATGAACCCTTTCTTCTTTTGTATTGCTTTAACCCTTGTTTATCTTGTGTTACTTTAACCCTTTCTTCCCTCAGGAAGCGTACTGGCTGGAACAATACTCGTGGGCCCTGTTCAAGGCGATGTCGCACATGCTCTGCATAGGTTACGGCCGATTCCCGCCCCAGAGCTTAACAGACATGTGGCTGACCATGCTTTCCATGATCAGTGGCGCCACCTGCTACGCCCTCTTCCTGGGACACGCGACCAACTTGATTCAAAGCTTGGACTCTTCGCGGCGACAATATCGCGAGCGGGTGAGTTTAATAATTCCTTGGACACGAGAGCTATGTTATAATCGTAAATAATGAATATATTGCGGCCTTCGGCCGCTGCTTTGGTAGGTAATAGGTCTGTGGTTAAGCATAAATGCGGTCTTCGGCCGCTGGCAAAGCCGCCTATGTAAGTTGAATTAAAAAGTATATAATGCGGCGTTCGGTCGCTGTTTTTGATAATATATTGCAAGAAATAAATGCGGCCTTCAGCCGTTGGCAAAGCCTATTAAATTGATGTAAGTACCAACGTACCTAATATTTTGGACAGCCTATAAAGAATGTGTTTATTCTTTACTGTGTGTGTTTCCTGTATTAATGGTGCTTCCTCTTTTCCAGGTGAAACAAGTGGAAGAGTACATGGCGTATCGCAAACTACCACGCGAGATGCGTCAAAGGATAACCGAATATTTCGAACATCGCTACCAGGGTAAATTCTTCGACGAGGAAGCCATTCTAGGAGAACTCTCCGAGAAACTGAGAGAAGTAAGTCAACAGAGATCTATATGTAGATTGTAGACTATAGAGAAAATCAAAGAAATAGAAAAAACTATGTATTAAAGAACTTAGGTACGCATAGGTACAGGTAATTGATGAAGCTGAGAGCATTTTCAAATTTTAACTAACTAATGTTAGAGACCAAACTAAATTTTCTGATTTCACTTTGCACTATTTTTTTGGGCTTTTGTTCAAGGTATTGCTTTTTTTCCTTTCTCATAATTAGTAATTCTTTACTGATTACTATTTTATTTTAGTTTTAAAATGGAGGATTAACACTTTTTATAAGCTCTCAAAATTAAATGACACTGAAAATATCTACTCAAGGCCCAAAGTATGATACAATACAATATAGGTACATAATAAAAGTAGGTATTTTAAGAATATAAGATAATGTTCGTTCTCGGAACGGTTCTCGTTCGTTCTCGGAACGGTTCTCGTTCGTTCTCGGAACTGAACGGAAAACTTAAGTGCGTATTAAATTAGGTTATCTTGACACATCCAAATAAGTGGTTGGGTGGAAGAGCTCCTCATCCAGGAGAACCCTGCCATTAAAAAAAAGTTAACTATGTACATAGGTACTTACATATCTAGTGGACAATTTGTGGCCTTGAGTAGTTGTTTTTGAAACCCCCATTTTAAATTGGACTGAGTTTATAAGAAAATGAATTTTAAGGGAATCAAATTTGGTTAGTCCTTGGTTTTAAAACTGACCGCTTTGAGTCTTCTCTCTGCCACTTAACCCATAAAAAATATTTTAAAAAAAGCAGTAAAATGAATAAATACATAAATAAAACAAAGCCAATTAACCAATTATGCATGATGAGCATATCCTTTACATAAAATACATAGGACCTTGTTTAGACTGCTGGGAAAAAACAAGCTATCCCAGCAGGATATACAAGGTAGATAGGTAGGTATATTTCATTCTATTCGAGACCTTGGTTAGACTGCTGGGGTAAAGGGATTTTTCAGTCACATTCGAGTAGAATAAGCAAGGTGTATTCTATTATTATTAAACAATTAGATCAAACTTTATTTACAGATGGTAACATAATGTACATAGATATAAGTAAAAAAAAAAAATCTATTCTATTCTATTTTTTATGAGCTTTAAGCACATCAAGTCCACCTTTTGCGCATGTTCTGTATTTTTGAAGGAAAAAAATTATTGATTGGTTTAGGTCCAAGTGGCTTGGTCAAGATTCAATCGGTGGAATTTGAATATTTGAGTTTAAATTCAATTTTTTTTACCTAGAATCTAGATAGAGAAAAGTTTCAGTCACAATTTCACAGATGAAGAGGAAGATACTTCGAACATCGCTACCAGGGTAAATTCTTCGACGAGGAAGCCATTCTAGGAGAACTCTCCGAGAAACTGAGAGAAGTAAGTCAAAAGATATCTATATGTAGATTGTAGGCTCTAGAGAAAACCAGAACTATGTATTAAAGAACTATTAGGTAGGTACGCATTATTTCTATATGGTTTATGAAAATACAGAACTACTACTACGCCTTATTTCCATATTGTTTATGAAAATTACAAAGAAACCGTGAAACTTCATTTCGTCTAATATAGGCCGGGCAGCTAGGCGCTTCGATCTCTTGACGTTCACGCGCCTCCCGGCACGCAGACAAATTCAGAATTTTTGAGTGCCAGCGCAGCGTTGGGACTGTTGGGAGCCAATTTAATCGTCAAAGTCTCAAAGTAAATAAGAAGTTAATACTAATACTAATGGAGAAGTTGCAATTGGGAAAATATTATTAATAAAAGGCTGATTCCTACGTAAAAAGTTGTGAAAAATCCAAATATGAGGTCAAAACTCCGAATAAGTAACTTTAAAAGGTCAAAAATTCAATTTTTGATTGCCGTTCTAATGAAAAAGTTCAAAGAGTTGTGACGTCAGATTTCACGTCAAAATGCGCAGAAACGCTTGCGCACAAACAAACGAAGCGGGAGTCAGGAATTATTACGTCATCGCCTACGGGAGCGTATGTCGTGACGTCAAAGTTCACGATTTACCCGTATTTTTTAAATCGATTTATCTCGGTATCTAGAAATCGTAGAAGAAAAAGAAAAATTCCGTTGATCCTCATTTTTCCTGCTCTATGACTTTGAAACATCACCCAAGTAAGCGCAACTGAAAACGGGAGT
Organism: Diaphorina citri; assembly: GCF_000475195.1. NCBI lineage: Eukaryota > Metazoa > Arthropoda > Insecta > Hemiptera > Psyllidae > Diaphorina > Diaphorina citri. The sequence goes on along the minus strand of NW_007379605.1, from coordinate 37,367 downwards.
CATGAATTATGACGTCATCGCCTACGGGAGCGTATGTCGTGACGTCAAAGTTTACGATTTACCGGTATTTTTTAAATCAATTTATCTCGGTATTTAGAAGTCGTAGAAGTGAATTGGTTCTCATTTTTCCTGCTCTATGACTTTGAAACATTACCCAAGTAAGCGGAACTGATCTATTATCTTTCTTTGTTTTCCAACAGTGAAAAGTGAAATGATAGCGCGAAAATTTTATTGTTCCGTAATTTTCTTTTTCTTCTTCTTCTTCTTCTTCTTCTTCTTTTTTTTTAAAGATTTAACGAGGTTGTCGGTTCGAGTCCAAGTCTCAAGATGTTAGCCCCCTCTTAAAATGATACAAAAGAAAGTAAAAAAGCACAGCTGCAAAGCGAACTTGAAAAACCTAAATCTGAGAAAAACACAATAAGTACAAAGATTTCAAATCTATTTTAAATAACAAATAGAAAAAAAACTATCAATAAGTACAATGTTTACACGTCTACAAATATCACTTCAAAATCCAAAATATGTCTCCCCCGAAATCGGTTTTAGAGAGATGGAAAGACACGGAATGGATGTGAGAGAAGGATTTAGGGATTCAGAAAGAAATGGGACGAATTTGAAAGAAGAAAACCCAAATAGTACGCCTAATGGAAGTGAAAACACAAATCTCTCTTCCTTTTCTAGTGGAAGTGAAAATAGAGGTCAAAACGGCACTCAAAATGATGACCGAAGTATTGACGATAAAAGAGATATGAGAGATGAGAACAAGACCAATACAGGTGTAGGAAGACTTGACAATGAGGTGAAAGATGAAAGACTTGATGGAGTTAACAGTGAAGTGAGACCGAATGATGGTAATGTGGATTTGGTGAAGCAGAGAAACTTCGAGAAGGAAGATGAAGGTGTAGTTGAAAAGACAAATACGAAATTGTAACAAACGAAGAAGGCCAAAACAAACAAAAAAGGCCAAAATGGACCTGAAAACAAAAAAAAATTGCCAACAAAAAATTGATAAAATGTCTTTAAGGTTGAGAAAGAGGAAAACATTCAAGATATGTGAAGGAAAATTAAAATGGTACCTGGGATTAAGAGATAATTATTGAACTGACTAACAAAATATATCAATAAAATTCGTTTATGGTTGAGAAAGAAGAAAGCATTCAAGATATGTTTGAGAAAATTAAAATGATATCTAGGATTGCTTATTTCCCGTGTCCGAAACAAGCATATAGGATTAAGAATAACACAGAGAATAACAAAACTATATTAATATAGAGAGTAAAGAAAAGTATAAGGCCCTCAATGCCCTCATTATTTGACGAATTTAAATCTCAGAGCACAATGATCAAAACAATTTCGAATTTAACCAATTTCGATGACATTTTTACTATATTTTTCTATGTTGACAAATCCTTTTATACAACATTTTTTGTAAGCAATTCATATTTATGGGAAATTTCGCAGAGAATCTTTACTTATCATTCCAAATTTATTCGAATTTATTTCTTCAAATGCTTCCGATTAACCGCGTCCATTCTACACAAATATTATTCCGTCATAGATTTAGGTACAATTTATATTTTGTAACACATATCTTCCAATATAATTTATTTTGTTAACCATTTTATTTTGTAAGTTAGGTGTATCGTTATTTTTTGTAGTGCTTTTTATATTGTTTTTAACTTTGTAGACGTATTTTTAGAGCTTCTTAGTATTATTTTTGTTATTAATTCTGTTATGTATATTTTTTTAATTCAAAATAATCTCTCGTATTTTCCCTTTATTTTTTTCGCTTCCTTTGATTTTGCGCTGTTGCCATTTACTATTTGTTTCAACGTTAGTTTATTATTTTTCAGATTTTTCACTCCAATTTTAGTTATTTTATTATTTTTCATCACTAAGAATACTACTTTTGTTTTACAATCCTGCATGATTCAATGGACATGCAGGTACAAACAGATAAATTCTTTATGAGTTTCCTTTAAGCACGATTTTATAATCTAATTACTTAATTAATTTTGATAATTTTTCACTCCAATTTTAGTTATTTTATTATTTTTCATCACTAAGAATACTACTTTTGTTTTACAATCCTGCATGATTCAATGGACACATAGGTACAAACAGATAAATTCTTTATGAGTTTCCTGTAAGCACGATTTTATAAATATTAATATCAATAAAATTAAAATCACCGTATCTAATTACTTAATTAATTTTGATGAAGCTGAGAGCATTTTCAAATTTTAACTAACTAATGTTAGAGACCAAACTAAATTTTCTGATTTCACTTTGCACTATTTTTTGGGGCTTTTGTTGAAGGTATTGCTTTTTTTCCTTTCTCATAATTAGTAATTCATTATTAATTACTATTTTATTTTAGTTTTAAAATGGAGGATTAACACTTTTTATAAGCTCTCAAAATTAAATGACACTGAAAATAACTACTCAAGGCCCAAAGTATGATACAATACACGAAGTGCGAGTATGATACAATACAATATAGGTACATAATAAAAGTAGGTATTTTAAGAATACAAGATAATGTTCGTTCTCGGAACGGTTCTCGTTCGTTCTCGGAATTGAACGGAAAACTTAAGTACGTATTAAATTAGGTTATCTTGACACATCCAAATAAGTGGTTGGGTGGAAGAGTTCCTCCAGGAGTCCAGGAGAACCCTGCCATTAAAAAAAAGTTAACTATGTACATAGGTACTTACATATCTAGTGGACAATTTGTGGCCTTGAGTAGTTGTTTTTGAAATCCCCATTTTAAATTGGACTGAGTTTATAAGAAAATGAATTTTAAGGGAATCGAATTTGGTTAGTCCTTGGTTTTAAAACTGACCGCTTTGAGTCTTCTCTCTGCCACTTAACCCATAAAAAATAATTAAAAAAGCAGTAAAACGAATAAATACATAAATAAAACAAAGCCAATTATGCATGATGAGCATACCCTTTACATAAAATACATAGGACCTTGTTTAGACTGCTGGGAAAAAAACAAGCTATCTCAGCAGGATAAAAAAGGTAGGTAGGTAGGTAGGTAGGTATATTTCATTCTATTCTAGACCTTGGTTAGACTGCTGGGGTAAAGGGATCTTTCAGTCACATTCGAGCAGAATGAGCAAGGTATATTCTATTCTTCTATGAGCTTTAAGCACATCAAGTCCACCTTTTGCGCATGTTCTGTATTTTTTAAGGAAAAAAATATTTTTTTTTTTTTTTTTTTTTTTTTTTTTTCATTCTAATTTTCCCATCATAAATAAATTCAGGGGATGCATTTTCCTTTCACCTTCTTGTATTTATACCTATCTTTTTATTTAATTTTTCGTTCTGTAGTAGGTACCTATTTTTATTTTTTCTACCTACTATTTTTGACTTTCCGCTTTTATGTAAAGAGTGTCCCAATATTTGAGATTTTTTATTTCTCATGTAAGAAAGGAATTCCATGCTTTCTTGAAGAATCAAACCTTGCGGTCTTATTGGGACACCCTTTATCTGATTTAGCCGCTTAAGAATGCAAATCTATGTTATTAATATTTGAGATTTTTTATTTCTCATGTAAGAAAGGAATTCCATGCTTTCTTGACCAATCAAACCTTGTGGTCTTATTGGAACACCCTTTATAATCTGATTTAGCCGCTTAAGAATGCAAATCTATGTTATTCGAACAGCTTTTTCCAGTTATAGACAGTACCTATAATATTGTAGACACTCTTCAATCAATAAAACTTTTATGTATCTTTTTTTTTTACCTTCTTTTGTTTTAGAATTTTTAGATTTACCTTTGTTTGTAGTGATGCTTTTTGTTAATTTTTGTAATTTAAATAATAAAAAAAGAATTATTTAACTACATGAGTAGTGATGCAAATCGGGGTTGTCTCTTTGTTTTAATTTCTTTTTTCAGTTTATTTAATTTATTTATTATTTATTTTTTTGTTTGTTTATTTATCATTTGTTATTTTGTCGTTTTGTAATTTGCGACCTTTAACTTTGTTTAAATTTTTGATTGTTTCTTGTTTTGTAGAAATCAATGTCAGTATTGTGCTTGTTGATTTCAGTTTATATTATTTCACCTCTTCCTTTTTGGTAAGTTTTCATTTGCTTTTATTTTAATTTTTAGTTTCGCTATGTCAAAAGCAAAAACTATAATCTATTTATTGCGAAATTTACGTCTAGAAATAGAACTTCCTTTAATAACTTTAATTGCATTTTTCTATTCCAATAATTAGCCCATTCCATCATTTTTCCTTAAGTTAGCATTTTTAGATTTTTTTTTACATCGATTTTAAACTATCAAATAAATTTATTTCGATCAAAATTTTTAACCTTTTTCAATGAGACCTTGTTTAGACTGCGAGAGTAAAGGGACTTTTCAGTCTCATTCTGGCAGTATAAACAGGGTATATTCTATTCTATTCTATTTCTATATGGTTTATGAAAATACAGAACTACTACTACGCCTTATTTCCATATTGTTTATGAAAATTACAAAAAGACTGTGAAACTTCATTTCGTCTAATATAGGCCGGGCAGCTAGGCGCTTCGATCTCTTGACGTTCACGCGCCTCCCGATCCTTTAATAACTTTAATTGCATTTTTCTATTCCAATAATTAGCCCATTCCATCATTTTTCCTTAAGTTAGCATTTTTAGATTTTTTTACATCGATTTTAAACTATCAAATAAATTTATTTCGATCAAAAATTTTAACCTTTTTCGTTCTCTTGTCCCCGAAACAGACTGCACAAAATCGGCATCAACCCCAGTATAGTCACCCAGCGCAATCACCACGCTTCGGGAGACGAACATTCCGCTGATGATGATGACGATGATAGTTGCAACGAGAGTAAAACGATTAATGCGGTTGTGAATGCGTTGAGCGAGCAGGCAGACCATCAGAACACGTCACTCGAAGCTAACATAGGCCATCGGTCTATATTGAGCGAATTGGGTAAGTCCTTTGTTCTTTTCTTTTTGTGTTCTACCTAACGAGAGTAAAACGATTAATGCGGTTGTGAACGCGTTGAGTGAGCAGACAGACCATCAGAACACGTGGTATGCCTTTCGCACTCAACCTTCGCTATTGATATAGCTATTGAAATGCGAGATCTGCCTCCTCACGAACGCCCGTCGGGTGGCTTCCGTCCGGGCCGAAACCTACTGCAACCTCTTCTCGCTAAGCGTGGAACACTTCAACTGCGTGCTGAGCCAGTACCCGCTAATGCGGAGGACGATGGAGAGCGTTGCCGCTGAAAGGTACCGGAAGAAGTACCCGGGCCCGGCGAACGATGATGATATTTACGTGAAGCTGGTCCCCGACGGGTTTGCGCGGCAGGAGGGGTTTGCGCGGGAGGGATTCGCGAGGCAGGAGGGTGCTAGGATTGACCGCGATGGAAGCGATGGGGCCGGTGAAATCGGTGGGGATTTCGCGAGACGGGAAGAAGCTAGGATAGACCGGGATGGAGGCGATGGGGGCGGTAGAATCGGTTGGGATTTTGCGAGGCAGGAAGAGAGATTTGTGAGGGAGGAACGAGAAAGAACGGGGAAAAATGATGGAGACAGAATGGGTTTTGGACAGACAGAAGGACCCGACATCGGTTTTAGAGAGATGGAAAGACACGGAATGGATGTGAGAGAAGGATTTAGGGATTCAGAAAGAAATGGGACGAATTTGAGAGAAGAAAACTCGAATAGTACGCCTAATGGAAGTGAAAACACAAATCTCTCTTCCTTTTCTAGTGGAAGTGAAAATAGAGGTCAAAACGGCACTCAAAATGATGACCGAAGTATTGATGATAAAAGAGATATAAGAGATGAGAACAAGAACAATACAGGTGTAGGAAGACTTGACAATGAGGTGAAAGATGAAAGACTTGATGGAGTTAACAGTGAAGTGAGACCGAATGATGGTAATGTGGATTTGATGAGGCAGAGAAAGTTCGAGAAGGAAGATGAAGGTGGAGTTGAAAAGACGAATACGAAATTGTAACAAACGAAGAAGGCCAAAACAAACAAAAAAGGCCAAAATGGACCCGAAAACTCGGCATCAACCCCAGTATAGTCACCCAGCGCAATCACCACGCTTCGGGAGACGAACATTCCGCTGATGATGATGACGATGATAGTTGTAACGAAAGTAAAACGATTAATGCGGTTGTAAATGCGTTGAGCGAGCAGGCAGACCATCAGAACACGTCACTCGAAGCTAACATAGGCCATCGGTCTATATTGAGCGAACTCGGTAAGTTTTTCGTTTGTCTAGTTAAAAGAAATTAAATTTATTAATGGTATTGATTTTTAATCTTCTTCTTCTTCTTCTTCTTCTTCTTCTTCTTCTTCTTCTTCGCCTTCGCCTTCGCCTTTTCCCATGTTCAGATGGGGTCGGCGTTTGTCGTCAGCCTCAATCAGCTTTAGAGTGATCGCTTTGAGGCCAACTGGTTTTGGCTAAACAAACTTTGTGGTATGCCCTTCGCACTCAACCTTCGCTATTGATATTTTGTGTTCATTTTTCTAGAGACCTTTTTCTCAAGTCTGAAGTGTTAGGAAATTTTGACTTTATACTCGTTTATTTTATACTCTCTCTCTGTAGAGATATATCGCGAAACCGACATAAGTACAGAGAGGTGAATAGAGACAAGAGACCGTAAAATAATTTGTTTGGACTTTTTTATTGATTGTTTCGCTCTTAAATTCAATTTCATTTCTTCATCTGAATCCTTTATCGAATTTGGTGTTTCTCAAGAGATTTTGTAGAGATGGTTTTTGTGACGTCAAAATTTTGCAAAATGTGACGAGCAAAGTTGTGAAGTTGTTTCGGCGCGAACGACATGCATGCACCGTATAAAACACTGTTAAAGCGCCTAATGGAAAGAAAAAGAAAGTAAAAAGTTATGTCATCTGAATCCTTTATCGAATTTGGTGTTTCTCAAGAGATTTTGTAGAGATGGTTTTTGTGACGTCAAAATTTTGCAAAATGTGACGTGCAAAGTTGTGAAGTTGTTTCGGCGCGAACGACATAAGTACAGATAGGTAAATACCGTATAAAACACTGTTAAAGCGCCTAATGGAAAAAAAAGTAAAAAGTTGTGAAGTTTTCAGGAAGCCCTAGCAGAAGAAGAAGACGAAGAAGAAGAAGAGGAAGAAGAAGAAGAAGAAGAAGAAGAAGAAGAAGAAGAAGAAGAAGAAGAAGAAGAAGAAATAAAGAAGAAGCTTAATAATTATAATTCACCAATTAATTTGAAAACACTAGATTTTTTTTTTTTTTATTCTAATTTCCCCATCATAAATAAATTCAGGGGATCCATTTTCCTTTCACCTTCTTGTATTTATACCTATCTTTTTATTTAATTTTTCGTTCTGTAGTAGGTACCTATTTTTGTTTTTTCTACCTACTATTTTTGACTTTCCGCCTTTATGTAAAGAGTGTCTCAATATTTGAGATTTTTTATTTCTCATGTAAGAAAGGAATTCCATGCTTTCTTGACCAATCAAACCTTGCGGTCTTATTGGGACACCCTTATAATCTGATTTAGCCGCTTAAGAATGGAAATCTATGTTATTCCAACAGCTTTTTCCAGTTATAGACAGTACCTATAATATTGTAGACACTCTTCAATCAATATAACTTTTATGTATCTTTTTTTACCTTCTTCTGTTTTAGAATTTTTAGATTTACCTTTGTTTGTAGTGATGCTTTTTGTTAATTTTTGTAATTTAAATAATAAAAAAGAATTATTTAACTACATGAGTAGTGATGCAAATCGGGGTTGTCTCTTTGTTTTAATTTCTTTTTTTTTCAGTTTATTTAATTTATTTATTATTTATTTTTTTGTTTGTTTATTTATTATTTGTTATTTTGTCGTTTTGTAATTTGCGACCTTTACTTTGTTTAAATTTTGACTGTTTCTTGTTTTGTAGAAATCAATGTCAGTATTGTGCTTGTTAATTTCAGTTTATATTAGGTATTTCTATTTCACCTCATCCTTTTTGGTAAGTTTTCATTTGCTTTTATTTTAATTTTTAGTTCGTTATGTCAAAAGCAAAAACTATGATTTATTTATTGCGAAATTCACGTCGAGAAATAGAACTTCCTTCAATTGCATTTTTCTATTCCAATAATTAGCCCATTCCATCATTTTTCCTTAAGTTAGATTTTTTTACATCGATTTTAAACTATGAAATAAATTTATTTCGATCAAAAATTTTAACCCTTTCCGTTCTCTTGTCCCCAAACAGACTGCACAAAATCGGCATCAACCCCAGTATAGTCACCCAGCGCAATCACCACGCTTCGGGAGACGAACATTCCGCTGATGATGATGACGATGATAGTTGTAACGAAAGTAAAACGATTAATGCGGTTGTAAATGCGTTGAGCGAGCAGGCAGACCATCAGAACACGTCACTCGAAGCTAACATAGGCCATCGGTCTATATTGAGCGAACTCGGTAAGTTTTTCGTTTGTCTAGTTAAAAGAAATTAAATTTATTAATGGTATTGATTTTTAATCTTCTTCTTCTTCTTCTTCTTCTTCTTCTTCTTCTTCTTCTGTTCTAATGAAAAAGTTCAAAGAGTTGTGACGTCAGATTTCACGTCAAAATGCGCAGAAACGCTTGCGCACAAACAAACGAAGCGGGAGTCAGGAATTATTACGTCATCGCCTACGGGAGCGTATGTCGTGACGTCAACGTTCACGATTTACCCGTATTTTTTAAATCGATTTATCTGGGTATCTAGAAGTCGTAGAAGAAAAAGAAAAAATCCGTTGGTCCTCCTTTTTCCTGCTCTATGACTTTGAAACATCACTCAAGTAAGCGCAACTGATCTATTTAACATGTCTACTTTTACTTGAATTCCAGGATGTGATAAACTACAACTGCAGATCCCTCGTCGCATCCGTGCCTTTCTTCGCCAACGCGGACTCGAACTTCGTCTCGGACGTTGTGACCAAACTCAAATACGAGGTGTTCCAACCTGGTGAGCAAACTGTGCTCTAACGTTTTTTATCGAACATTTCTGTCAAATCGGATCTAAAGGGGTTTAAATATGAATTGGCAATTTCTAATCCCGAGATCCCGAAATTAAAACTCAATTCCCGGAATTGGATTCCCTACTCCTGGCTCGCTTGATATTTCCATTCCAACACCCTCCATTTTTTCTCTCTGCCCCCACAGGTGACATCATCATCAAAGAGGGCACCATCGGGAACAAAATGTACTTCATCCAGGAGGGGATAGTCGACATCGTCATGGCCAACGGGGACATCGCCACCTCCCTCTCGGACGGCTCCTACTTCGGCGAGATCTGCCTCCTCACGAACGCCCGTCGGGTGGCTTCCGTCCGGGCCGAAACCTACTGCAACCTCTTCTCGCTGAGCGTGGAACACTTCAACTGCGTGCTGAGCCAGTACCCGCTCATGCGACGGACGATGGAGAGCGTCGCCGCTGAAAGGTACCGGAAGAAGTACCCGGGAATGTTATATAAATTATTATGCAGAAGAGATGGTTACTTTGTAGTGTTTAAGACAAGAGTAGGAACCTAGATAATATTAATTAATTTATTAAAATTATGAAAAAATGACATTACCCAATTATTAAAGAAAGATCGAGTTAAGTACAGAGTTGCAGTTTTTTTCTTCTTCTTTTTTTTTAACAATGCTGAACGAATAGGCAGGGCCATATTCAAGATTTTGTCGAGGAGGGTCCCGAGGGTCCAAAGAGTGATGTTCCGAGGGGGGTGGATACTCGAAATTTCGGGGGTGGGAGGACCTCTAAATACGACCCTGCGAATAGGTACTTTTGTGAGTTTTGGTAACAATTAGGAAGGTACTCTTCTTTCATTATTAAATTTTATAGCGAACTGATGTAAATTTAAGTTTTCCCCCTCTTGCTCGTACTTAATCTATTTTTAAACAACTGTAGATCTTACCATTGTATTTTTAGTTGATTTTAAGGAAAAATCCACACAAATAATAAGTTTATACGTATTTTTCTTGCGGAAGTTTTTTCTTCTTCTTCTTCTTCTTCTTCTTCTTCTTCTTCTTCTTCTTCTTCTTCTTCTTCTTCTTCTTCTTCTTCTTCTTTTTTTTACCCACAATTTCCCCGTGTTCTGAAGGCTCTGTTTGAAGAAAAATGCGGAATTCAGTTTTCAAAGTTAAAACAAGATGACGTAACGCTTGTATCTTTTTTTTTTATTTTTTACCATCCAAGATGGCGTCTTCTTAAGAAAAAAAAATATCCACAAGAAAAATACTACTTTTGTTGATAATGGCATATTGTGTAGTTTAAATAAATAAGAAATACCCTTTTTATAATAATTCTCTGTATAGCCCCTTGTTATATCCAAAATGCCTGGATAAAAATCAGATTTAATATTTTATAAAAAAATTAGTGATCTTTAGTGGCCTATATTATTCTATAATTTAGTGTTAAATTTTGATTTACATTGAAGTATTACATTTAATTTATAATCGTTGCGTTTTTTTGTTGAATTTTAATTTCTAGTGCAATCTTTTTTATTTAATTTCTAGTGATTTTTTTTTCTTCGATTTCTTTCCTGGAGGTAGAATTGAAGAAAAAAAGAAAGTAAAAATGAGGGAGTGCAGTCTAAATTTTAGTAAGGGGTGATTCTACAATCAAGTTTAGAAATCCCAAATTCTAAAAAAAAAAAAATCCTTTGAAGTATTACAATTGGCAATATTCTGTTTTTCATTTCCATTTAGTTTCCATTATTTTTTACTTTTCTATTAGATATGTGTAAAGAGTGAGTTATGAAAAGAACTACTCAGTGGACTACTCTGTCAATGATTTAGATCCTAACTCCCTACACCTATAGGGAGTTGAAGAGTGAGTTACATGTTTTAAGAT
>NW_007379605.1:0-26341 GCF_000475195.1 Diaphorina citri | reverse complement strand
AGTTTCCTGTAAGCACGATTTTATAAATATTAATATCAATAAAATTAAAATCACCGTATCTAATTACTTGATTAATTTTGATGAAGCTGAGAGCATTTTCAAATTTTAACTAACTAATGTTAGAGACCAAACTAAATTTTATGATTTCACTTTGCACTATTTTTTTGGGCTTTTGTTCAAGGCATTGCTTTTTTTCCTTTCTCATAATTAGTAATTCAGTATTAATTACTATTTTATTTTAGTTTTAAAATGGAGGATTAACACTTTTTATAAGCTCTCAAAATTAAATGACACTGAAAATAACTACTCAAGGCCCAAAGTATGATACAATACACGAAGTGCGAGTATGATACAATACAATATAGGTACCTACATAATAAAAGTAGGTATTATAAGAATATTATTGAACCTGATAAGAATATAAGATAATGTTCGTTCTCGGAACGGTTCTCGTTCGTTCTCGGAACTGAACGGAAAACTTAAGTACGTATTAAATTAGGTTATCTTGACACATCCAAATAAGTGGTTGGGTGGAAGAGCTCCTCCAGGGGAACCCTGCCATTAAAAAAAGTTAACTATGTACATAGGTACTTACATATCTAGTGGACAATTTGTGGCCTTGAGTAGTTGTTTTTGAAACCCCCATTTTAAATTGGACTGAGTTTATAAGAACCCCGCCGAGAAAATATCACACAAACTCCAGGATAAACTGACGTAATTGTCATTTTACTTCAGACTTGAGATATTTTAAATCCATTTTCTTTGGTTTATTTATTTTTTTAGATTCATTAATTATTGCCTTTTATCTTTTTGTTCCTATCATTTTAGACGCGTTTAATTTCCAATTTTTTTCTGAGATATTTTCCCCCATTTCATTTTAAATTGCCTTTTCTTTTGAGTTCCTATTTCCTATTATTTTAGACGCGTTTATTTTCCTTTGTGCAAAATCAATCAGAGAAAAGTAGACTTTTTTTGTTCTTTTTTTTTTTGAAGCATTTATTTTAAGGGGGGACCAACATCAGGTCTTTGCCCCTTGTAGACATTTTGATATGTAGATTTGTGTAGGCATTTTTCTACTCTCAATTTAAACCCCCAGTATGCTACTATTTAGATGCGAAGATTGCCTTTGTAGATACCTAGGCAAAGTTATACTTTGCCCGGATTCTCAAAAATTTACAAAGTACTGGTAGCAAAATTCAGTTCCATTAAGTACTGATATACATATTTTTCCTTTTCCAGTGTTACTATTTTACATGATTTTCTAAATTTCCTTTCGATTTTATACCGTATTTTCTAACCGTATGCGTGGGAGTTATAAACGAATTTTTACCGAGATATTTTACCCATTTATTTTGAAGCTTTATTTAATTTTTCCTTTTCCAGTGTTACTATTTTACATGATTTTCTAAATTTCCTTTCGATTTTATACCGTATTTTCTAACCGTATGCGTGGGAATTATAAACGAATTTTTACTGAGATATTTTAACCCATTTTATTTTGAAGCTTTATTTCATTTTTGGCTTTATTTTAGGTGGCAGGGGAGATACTCTTCCACCCAACCACTTGTTTATTTCGCCTCTTTTGTCTTAGTTTTGTGTTCATTTTTCTAGAGACCTTTTTCTCAAGTCTGAAGTGTTAGGAAATTTTGACTTTATACTCGTTTATTTTATACTCTCTCTGTAGAGATATATCGCGAAACCGACATAAGTACAGATAGGTAAATAGAGACAAGAGACCGTAAAATAATTTGTTTGGACTGTTTTGTGTTCATTTTTCTAGAGACCTTTTTCTCAAGTCTGAAGTGTTAGGAAATTTTGACTTTATACTCGTTTATTTTATACTCTCTTTGTAGAGATATATCGCGAAACCCACATAAGTACAGATAGGTAAACAGAGACAAGAGACCGTAAAATTTGTCGAGTTAAAACTTGGAAGTGTATTGTTTTGAGATGCATTCATAGAAGGAAAAGTCACAGAAGACTATACTGAGGCCACCCCGTTTTGTTTGTTCGATTTTTTAGGAGTTTAATAGCGATGATAATTTGTTTGGACTTTTGGAGAAAGAATACTTTTAGAAGGGAGGTTAACGCCGGAGGCATTCTCTACCACCTAACCCTTAGAGCTCCATTATTATGTGGTCACACTCTCAAATAAATGAGGTTAAAATTCCATGCCTCGGCTGGGATCGAACCCACGCCCTCCTGTTTACCAGGCGAGCGTCTTGACCACTACGCCACCGAGGCAGGTATGTCAATCCGTCAGACTTAATAGGGGAAGTGCGGGTAAAATGGGACAATAGTGATATGATATGGAAATAATGTATAATTATTGTTATTATTGTAGAGCCCTAATCCATTCTATAGGGCTGTTTGCCCCTACACCTAAACCTCTGAGTGAGTATAAGTTATTATTATACCTACCTCGGTGGTGTAGTGGTCAAGGCGCTCGCCTGGTAAGAGGAGGGCGTGGGTTCAATCCCAGCCGAGGTATGGAATTTTATCCTCAATATAATTTGAGAATTTGACCACAATAAAGCTGGAGTAAAGGGACTTATCAGTCCTATGCGAGCAGTATAAATAAGCACTATTATTATTATATATAGTAGTAGCCTACTGCTGGAGTAAAGGGACTTTACAGTCCTATGCGAGCAGTATAAATAAGCACTATTATTATTATTGTTATACTTTCGTGGAATGAGCCCCTGGCCCGTGTAATCCCGTCCTCTCCATCTTGCCTTAGTATTTTAGAATTTCCTAAGGCCAGCCACTCACTATCAGGTAGACCTGACACCTGATGAGCACACACACAATGAGGTAGTGCCTTAGTATTTTAGAATTTCCTAAGGCCAGCCACTCACTATCAGGTAGACCTGACACCTGATGAGCACACACACAATGAGGTAGACCTATTCGTTCATTCATTCATTCACTCATTCATTCATTCATTCATTCATTCATTCATTCACTCATTCATTCATTCACTCATTCATTCATTCATTCATTCATTCACTCATTCATTCATTCATTCATTCATTCATTCACACATGATACGTATGACTGAAAACTATCAGGCGGACCTGATAAGGTGTACCTGTCAGGTCTACCTGACAGTGAGTGGCTGACCTAAACTTTCTAGTGAGAATCCTTCGTGGTCTGTGTGTGATAGTAATTTAATTTTTTTTGTAGAAAACCTCTCTTTTAACTTCCCATTTCTTCTGATTTCCTCCTGTTAAAATAGGAAGGAAAATCATGGTTCCCCTTCTCTCATACTCCCATATTCCTTCAAAAGTTAGGACCTTTTACGTTTCCCTATGAAATACAGCTTTTTTTTGCAATAAAACAAGGGTTCTCAAACTGAATTAGGCCCACGCAAGCCGACAATTATACATTTTCCTTTTCTTTTTTCAAGAGGTTTGACGGAGGGAACTGTCCCAAAATCACAGAGAGGAAAACAGGATAGGCGAAAGCCAGCCGTTTCGAAAATGAACTACATCTGGATAAAGTTCGTCCCGTTCGTGAATCGAACCCTCGACCTAACGCTTACGAGGCTGGCTTGATATAGTTGAGAACCCTTGCTATTAGGAGGTATTTTGGTTACTTTTTTCAACACTTACCAACCTCAGTGGTGCAGTTGTTACCAACCTCAGTGGTGCAGTTGTTAACGCGTTGGACTTTGGATCTGGAGGTTGGTGGTTCGAGTCCAAGTCATGTCATGAAATTTATCTAGGTGAAATAATCGGGGAACGATGTTTGTAACTTTTGTAATATATTGCAAATAAAACATTTACATTTACACAACAAATGGAAGTTGACCAAATAACTAGACAAGGTCAATAATTGTACCAACTGTACCATATGGACTGAAATTCTTCTTCAGAAAAAAAAAAAATCCTTTGAAGTATTACAATTGGCAATATTCTGTTTTTCATTTCCATTTAGTTTCCATTATTTTTTACTTTTCTATTAGATATGTGTAAAGAGTGAGTTATGAAAAGAACTACTCAGTGGACTACTCTGTCAATGATTTAGATCCTAACTCCCTACACCTATAGGGAGTTGAAGAGTGAGTTACATGTTTTAAGATTTGACTCACTGAGTAGTTCTTTTTTTATAACTGGCTTACTCCTTACACTACTTTCTATTTCACTACTCAGTGGACTACTCTGTCAATGATTTAGATCCTAACTCCCTACACCTATAGGGAGTTGAAGAGTGAGTTACATGTTTTAAGATCTGACTCACTGAGTAGTTCACTGAGTAGTTCTTTTTTTATAACTCACTTACTCTTTACACTACTTTCTATTTATAGGGCTTGTCTATTATTCTTTTGAGATGACTTTTTAAAGCAATAAAGTGACTAGGTTATCTGATGTTTGCATTAGGACCCTAATGATCTCCTACATGTCCACTCTCATTTTTAATTTTACTTCGTGTAGATAAAATGGACTTTTCCTTGCTTCATATTACTGTCTATTATTTTCGGGCTTGTCTATTATTCTTTTGAGATGACTTTTTAAAGCAATAAAGTGACTAGGTTATCTGATGTTTGCATTAGGACCCTAATGATGTCCTACATGTCCACTCTCATTTTTAATTTTACTTCGAGTAGATAAAATGGACTTTTCCTTGCTTCATAATTATTACTGTCTATTATTTTCCTTGGAGAGATTTTGCCCATTTCCTATAATTTTCTCCATAGGTATTTTCATGTTGTTACAATAAAATTAAACATTAAAACATAATTTCCAAGGAAAATATAATTTCATACCACCCAGCCGGCCACGGGGAAACTCAATGTTACCTTGCCCGCGAAACCTCAACTATCCCCGGCTAGCTCGGTAATAATACGCTTTGCAATTATTGCAAAGCGTATTTATATTTATTTATTTAGGCCGGAGGTCCCATAGGGCATAGGGAGTTTAAACTATGTTTAAGTTTTATTCTCGGTTCAAGCAAGCTGATTGGTTATATTTTGAGATTCAGCATGATTCAAACAAAGAGATTGCCAGCCTAGTTAGCTTAGTTGGTAGTGCGTCTGCCTTGTAAGCGCTAGGCCGCGGGTTCGATTCCCGCCCGGGGCGGATTTTAGGCCACTTATGTATTTTCAATAGTTATCTGAAAAAGGTCTCTAAGTGAAATTTTGCAATTTTGTTATTATTTTTATTATTATTATTCTTTAAAAAAAAATCCAATAATTAAAGAGTCTGTCTCTCATGTTAAGAGAGATGTTTTAATACATGGGTTTTCTATGGGTAAGCACCATGGAATGTGCTTTGGCAGTCAGGGTATTGAAGTTGAAAATCGCACAGCTTGGCATACCTAATAAAAGACGACTTATGTGTTGACACTGCTTAAGTGCTCTATATGTGAAATTCGGCTTCATCCAAAATCGCTTAACCTCCATTTCGGCATTTCGCCTTCTTCCTCCAAAGTAAATGTAAATTCTACCTATGTTTTTATAGTTTAGGTGTCATTTTTATTGTTCATGTTTTCTTGGTAATTTTTCCTAAGGCATAGGTAGTAAGGTAATAAATATTATTGGTAACTATTACCCACTAATATCATCCCTCCTTCGTCCCCCAGGTCGAAAAGAAATCCACGTCATCTTCCCCCCAATCGTCAAGCATATCCAAAGCTATCGCCTCCACGGGCACTGGCCCGTCAACACCAGCCATATAATTTAGTGTTAAATTTTGATTTACATTGAAGTATTACATTTAATTTATAATCGTTGCGTTTTTTTGTTGAATTTTAATTTCTAGTTCAATCTTTTTTATTTAATTTCTAGTAATTTTTTTTCTTCGATTTCTTTCCTGGAGGTAGAATTGAAGAAAAAAAGAAAGTAAAAATGAGGGAGTGCAGTCTAAATTTTAGTAAGGGGTGATTCTACAATCAAGTTTAGAAATCCCAAATTCTAAAAAAAAAAAAATCCTTTGAAGTATTACAATTGGCAATATTCTGTTTTTCATTTCCATTTAGTTTCCATTATTTTTTTACTTTTCTATTAGATATGTGTAAAGAGTGAGTTATGAAAAGAACTACTCAGTGGACTACTCTGTCAATGATTCAGATCCTAACTCCCAACACCTAAAGGGAGTGGAAGAGTGAGTTACATGTTTTAAGATCTGACTCACTGAGTAGTTCACTGAGTAGTTCTTTTTTTTATAACTCACTTACTCCTTACACTTCTTTCTATTTCTAGGGCTTGTCTATTATTCTTTTGAGATGACTTTTTAAAGCAATAAAGTGACTAGGTTTTCTGATGTTTGCATTAGGACCCTAATGATGTCCTACATGTCCACTCTCATTTTAAATTTTACTTAAGTTAGATAAAAATGGACTTTTCCTTGCTTCATATTATTGTCTATTATTTTTCTTGGAGAGATTTTGCACATTTCCTATAATTTTCTCCATAGGTATTTTCATGTTGTTACAATAAAATAAAACATTAAAATTTCCAAGGAAAATATAATTTCAATGATGTGTTTCGATAACATTTTTCCTCGCAATTTTAACAATAGCGAGATGATAACGACATCTACAACAATTAAGAAAATCTGTTTTAATAGAGGGTTTTTTTTTATTTTTTTAAGGTAGAAAGGTTTTTTTTCTCCTCTCTTAAAATGTAGAACATTCTTCAATTACAATCTACACATTATGTACCTATCAGGAATTGCAAAATCCCTCCATTCTAATCTTTCGAACACCAATGTGATATTAAATGTTGTAGAATCCTTTAGCAGTGGCGTAGGTTTGAGGTGTGTGAGTGAGTGAGTGTTATATGATCTGACTCATTCACTCAGTAGTTCACTGAACGGAGTAGTTCTTTTTTTATATAATTATAACTCACTTACTTCTCACACATCTCTAGTCTTGAGTTGAATGTCACCCTGACGCCCTGTCACCGAAACTTGCCCCGCGTCACTGTTATGGAATGTAAATTGACTGCTTCTTGTAGGCATCCCAATTAGCACACAAACCTTTGTTGTTTTTCAAATGTCGGGAACTTGGCCATCAGGTCATTCTCCCACAAAACACAAAACCTTTACAACAGGTAGGTTTAGCTTTTTTGTCAAAGAGAAAAAAGATTGAAAATGTCTAAAAAAATGAGAAAAGTATTTAAAAGGTTCTGTATAGGAAAATCTATGACAGCTTTTGCATCAAGGAGAAAAAGGAAAGTAAAAAGGTGAAAAATGCCTTAAAAAAACGGGAAATTAAAAAAAAAAAAAACTATGAAAAAATACCTATCAGCAATAATGTGGAAATCCGTAGGAAGTTTGTGTGCTATCTGGGAATAGAATTTAACTTTTGATCCAAATGAACACACTTCTTAGAAGACTTTCAATTTCAGTTTGCCTCCTTTTGACTTATTTCTATTTTGCGTCTACAGTCAAACCTGTTTATGGAATGTAAATTGACTGCTTCTTGTAGGCATCCCAATTAGCACACAAACCTTTGTTGTTTTTCAAATGTCGGGAACTTGGCCATTAGGTCATTCTCCCACAAAACCTTTAAAACAGGTAGGTAGGTATTTTAGATTTTTTGTCAAAGAGAAAAAAGATTGAAAATGTCTTAAAAAGTGAGAAAAGTATTTAAAAGGTTCTGTATAGGAAAATTTATGACACCTTTTGCATCAAGGAGAAAAAGGAAAGTAAAAAGGTGAAAAATGCCTTAAAAAAACGGGAAATTAAAAAAAAAACTATGAAAAAATACCTAACAGCAATAATTTGAAAATCCGTAGGAAGTTTGTGTGCTATCTGGGAATAGAATTTAACTTTTGATCCAAACGAACACACTTCTTAGAAGACTTTTTTTTCAGTTTGCCTCCTTGACTCATTTCTATTTTGCGTCTACAGTCAAACCTGTCTAATTGGGAATTGGACGGGTTTCCCCAATTACAGAAGACGAAAATGTAAGACGAAGTGTTTGATTTGTAGAAATAAAAATTACAAAAAATTTTCCCCCATAAAATTACAAATGAAGGGGCCACGATTTTTTCCCCGTTTTTCCAGATTTCCCATTTAGGCCTGTCCCAAAGTGTCCTCATTGGACAAGTTCGACTCATACAATCGATAGGATATATTTTTGGGTTTTGGTTCCTTTTTACAATCAGAGCAATTGATCTTGCTTTTTTTAATTAATTTTCTTAGCGTCCTAATATTTGGATTACAATAGGCCAATGTAGGGAGTCTTTCTTATTCAACGAAAGTATGGATATTTGATGATGAAGGGACTTTATTTGAAGACAAAGGGACATTGTTTGACGGCAAACGAATTTTGTCTGACGGTAAAGAAACTTTATCGGGAGGTAGAAACACTTTATTTGATAGATGAGGTCAAAGAGACACGATCTAAAGGTGAGACGTCTTTATTTGATGACAAAGGCACTTCATTTGATGGCAAAGGAGCTTTATGTGATGACACGAAGACTTTATCTGAGGGTAAAAAAGTCTTTATTTGATGATGAAGGGACTTTATTTGAAGACAAAGGGACATTGTTTGACGGCAAACGAATTTTGTCTGACGGTAAAGAAACTTTATCTGGAGGTAGAAACACTTTATTTGATACATGAAAAACTTTATGTGAGACAAAATTATTGGAGAGATTAGGACCATATGGGCTCCTAGAAGGTAAACTGTTCTGAGAAGGCACGGATGCTGATTGATAGTTGGAAGGGAAATCATTCAAGGAATTTGAGATATGAGAGGAGAAGAAGTTAGGTGGTAGATACCGGGAGGAAGGTAAACTGTTCTGAGAAGGCACGGATGCTGATTGATAGTTGGAAGGGAAATCATTCAAGGAATTTGAGATATGAGAGGAGAAGACGTTAGGTGGTAAATACCGGGAGGGGGATTAACCACGGAATTTGAGGTAGAAGAGGGGAAGGAGTTAAATCCTGGTAGATAATGTGAGGGGAAGTGATTCTGATTAGGAAATGAGTTAGACGACGCAAAATAATTGGGCGAAACGTTATTCTGAAAGGCATTTGAGTTATGATTGAGAAGGTAGTTGGGTCGAGGAGAAACTTTGCGAGAAACCGGGTTATAGGCAGAGAGGGGGATTAACCACGGAATTTGAGGTAGAAGAGGGGAAGGAGTTAAATCCTGGTAGATAATGTGAGGGGAAGTGATTCTGATTATGAAATGAGTTAGACGACGCAAAATAATTGGGCGAAAAGTTATTCTGAAAGGCATTTGAGTTATGATTGAGAAGGTAGTTGGGTCGAGGAGAAACTTTGCGAGAAACCGGATTATAGGCAGAGAAAGAATAAGAACTGGACGGAAAACCAGTCCGTGAAGGAACATATTGGGGCGGGGAATTTGGCGATGGCCTTTGAAGGCTTTGCCCTTCTGGAGGCCCCTGAAAGTGAAACCGATTTTGTTTCGGGTTGCCCAAAGAAGGGAAATCTCTAGGTGGAGATGGCGTCAGAGGAGAAAAAGAAGAAGAAGACAGGAAGGAAGAGGAAGAAGAAAAAGAAGAAGAGGAGGACGAGGATGAAGAAGATGAAGACGAGGAAGAGGAAGAAGATGAAGAAAAGGAAGAGCCTTGAGGAAAGTACAGAATGAAGGAAGAGTTTGAAACCTGACTTGTGACGGAGAAATTTGAGAAGGTGACATTGGCAAAACTGGACACATTCGTGAAGTTTGCCTCGGAGAAGAGTTCCCGGGTTGCCCAAAGAAGGGAAATCTCTAGGTGGAGATGGCGTCAGAGGAGAAAAAGAAGAAGAAGACAGGAAGGAAGAGGAAGAAGAAGAGGAGGACGAGGATGAAGAAGATGAAGACGAGGAAGAGGAAGAGGAAGAAGATGAAGAAAAGGAAGAGCCTTGAGGAAAGTACAGAATGAAGGAAGAGTTAGAAACCTGACTTGTGACGGAGTAGTTTGAGAAGGTGGCATTGGCAAAACTGGACACATTCGTGAAGTTTGCCTCGGAGAAGACCTCTGTTTGGTTGAAATTGGCGGAGGAGGAATTGGAAAACGCCTCAAAGAGGGACGTGTTGAAATATTCCGTGTTTGGAATCAAAGGACCTTCGGGGGGTGTGGAACTTTGCGGATAAATCGGCGCTTCTGAAGACGTCGCTATGTTAGGGACATTGGTACTCGTTGTAGTCTCATACTGGGGGACGGGAGGTTCTGTGGAAGGATTTTGAGGAGTAACTGGAGGTTCTGTAGAAGGACTTTGAGGTGAAGAGACTGCAGGTTCCGTAGGATTGGGGGGAGCTCATTCATTCATTCATTCATTCATTCATTCATTCATTCATTCATTCATTCATTCATTCATTCATTCATTCATTCATTCATTCATTCATTCATTCATTCATTCATTCATTCATTCATTCATTCATTCATTCATTCATTCATTCATTCATTCATTCATTCATTCGTTCGTTCATTCATTCATTCATTCATTCATTCATTCATTCATTCATTCATTCATTCATTCATTCATTCATTCATTCATTCATTCATTTATTCATTCATTCATGCATGCATTCATTCATTCAGTCAGTCAGTCAGTCAGTCATTCATTTAAATTCATTCATTCATTCACACATGATAGGTATGACTGAAAACTATCAGGCGGACCTGATAAGGTGTACCTGTCAGGTCTACCTGACAGTGAGTGGCTGACCTAAACTTAGTAGTGAGAATCCTTCGTGGTCTGTGTGTGATAGTAATTTAATTTTTTTTTGTAGAAAACCTCTCTTTTAACTTCCCATTTCTTCTAATTTCCTCCTGTTAAAATAGGAAGGAAAATCATGGTTCCCCTTCTCTCATACTCCCATATTCCTTCAAAAGTTAGGACCTTTTACGTTTCCCTATGAAATACAGCTTTTTTTTGCAATAAAACAAGGGTTCTCAAACTGAATTAGGCCCACGCAAGCCGACAATTATACATTTTCCTTTTCTTTTTTCAAGAGGTTTGACGGAGGGAACTGTCCCAAAATCACAGAGAGGAAAACAGGATAGGCGAAAGCCAGCCGTTTCGAAAATGAACTACATCTGGATAAAGTTCGTCCCGTTCGTGAATCGAACCCTCGACCTAACGCTTACGAGGCTGGCTTGATATAGTTGAGAACCCTTGCTATTAGGAGGTATCTTGGTTACTTTTTCAATACTTTGAATAATTATGTATTAGAGTTAGAGTGTCCATAATAATTAATAGGCATCCATTATTGAAAGGATGATCGAAAAACGAGTGAAGGTGGCCCTGTTTCCGATTATTACATTTTGAGATCCGCAATTTTGTTCTGCATCGAACACAAAAATAATCATATTGATAGCTGCTTTTTTCGCGGAGTTACACGGGTTTTTGTAAACCAGCTCATGTGCTAAGGGTAGCGTTGTTGACGGATAGGACGCGTTGTGTGAAGGAACTGAAGGGGTATTTGACGATGATTGTGTTGGTGTGGGCTTTGAAGGATAATGCCCCATCTGCTGCAGAGAGTTATTGAAATCTTCCGGCGAACTGCCCATCCCAGAAGGTTTATCCGGCAAACCGACCGTCCCAGAAGGTTTATCCGGGGAACTGGCGGTCCCAGAAGGTTTCTCCGACGAACCGACCGTCCCAGAAGCCATTGGAGGTTTGGGCTTCGAAGGAACCGAAGTCCCATTTGAAGCGCCCGGTTTTTTGTCGTCACACCAAAAGTAGAAGCACCAATTAGACGCCATTGACGAAGTACCGTTACCATTAGTGGATCCGTTACCATTTGCGGAACCGTTCGTTGGCGGAGCGCTAGGCGGAACGTCGTTGGTGCTGTTGCACCAGAAATACCAACACCAGGAGCTGTTTCCGTTGGAGCCCATGGAGGAATTGGCCGTGGGTGGATATTCTTCGTTGAGGATGGGGGTTGGGGTCGTGGTTGTGGTGTTAGAGGAGCACCAGAAGTAGAAACACCACCCGCTTGACCATGATGCTGGTGTGATCATATCCATCTGGGGAATTGAAAAGTACAATTAAGACCAAATGAATAGGTACATACCTCCTGAATGCAAATTGTCCATCCTAGTCCGAAGAAAGAAGGAAAACAGGATAGGAGAAAGCCAACCGTTCTAAAAACACACCTTATCCGGTCAGGATAAAAACCACCCTAAGCGGGAATCGAACCCGCGGCCTAGTGTTTACAAGGCAGACGCGCTACCAAACAACTACCTAGGCTGGCAATGAAAACCTCACCTGGGTAACATGCGTGACGTTTTCCATGACAGGCGTGGTCGGTCGTGTCATGCACTCCACTAGGGTGGTGGTTTCCGTCTCATTAGTGGAATCCGGAGAATAGCCGGGGGTACACTCGATGATTTCATCATAGTCGTCCGTAGTGAACTCTTCTTCATCCGGCCCTTCAGTGGAAATTCCTGGAAAAAATAGGGAAATTAAAGTGGAAATTCCTTGATAATATAAGGAATTAGGTGGAAACCCTCAGAAAAATAGTTAAAATCTGAGTGGTTTGGTGATATGGGAAATATTGTGAAATTTGAGAGTAAATTTCTAAATCCATGATGAAATTTGGCTTTTATGAAGAGGTTTCATAGAGGGTACTGGTAACTACTGATATCTTATCCTCCCGAAATCGAAGAGCCGTTCCTAGAACGAACCTCATCAATCTATTATGGTTAATATGGTCATGACGAAGTTTACCCCGGCTGGAAATCTTCCAAGGAAGGCGCACTAACCTCGGAATAAGGTCGGCTTGCATTCACAAATGAATAGAACACATCCTCCTACATAGAGGAACAAGGAACCCATCCACGGACTTTTGACCCACATTTAACCCTTTCACGCCCTCCGGATCCTTGCACACTCCTCGGAAAAATATCAACCCTTTCACACCCCTGGGTACTTTCACACTCGGAAAAAATCTCACCCGCATTCTCCTCCGGTTTGTACGTCATAAACCCATCGACGCCTATTTTGAAGCAGTCGAACTCCATCACGAACACCTCAGCATGCTCAACACGCGTCAGAAAATTGACGCACATGTGAATGTTACGTCCGGGGGTGAAGATGTTGTAGAAGAGGATGCAGAGGTCGATCGAGGGCAGATACGGGATTGGAGTACTGAGGCAGGCGGGCGGCGGGTTTTTAGCTGGGACAGAAAAGAGGGGGGAAATTAGGTAGGTAAAAATCAGTACCACGTGATTGTACAAATGTAGACTAAAAAAAAGAAGAGGTTTGATAGAGGGAACTGTATAACTATTAAACTCTTATCGTCCCGAAATCGAAGAGAAAAGAAAGACAGGGTGGGGAAAGTTACCTATGTGTACTGTAGGTAGATCAGTACATATAAGTACATGCTATTTGCAATACACATTTATTTGTAAAGTTTTTAATACAATACCATGTAGGATTGTAGTTTTACCTACATGCAAAATATTTATTAATAATAGAAGGTACTTGTATCAAAATATACATTGTATTGTGTTCTTCAGTTCTTCTCAGGATCTCAGGTTGGACTAATCAAATGGAAATTTCAATGAGAAATAAAATTACTTTATAAACAATGAACAATAAACAAAAGTAATTTTGTTGCGATATTACACATTTTATGTGATTCTAAACTTCTGACAATACAATGATAGTTTCGTATTAACCCTTGATTGACCAAGAAATGAGAGTTTCATGTTAACCCTTGATTGGTGAGGTCTGGGTCTGAAAGTGTGAAATTCATTGTATGGAAAAAAAAAAATCTGCAGACCTAATTAGAAATAGGTTTTTATTTCAGTGTACCTGCTGAGCATTTTTTTTTTTATTTTTTTTATTTTCTTTTTTAGACTGCAGAGGTAAAGGGGCTTTTCAGTCTCATCCTGGCAGCATAACTGAGGTAGGTATGTTCTATTATATTCTACGTCTGTGACTGGACTGTCTATGTCTAGTAAGTTAAGGTTAAGTACCTATGTACATTATCTATATAGATTTCAAGTTCCCACCACTCATTAAGTAGGTACTTATGCATCTAGGTACTACACAATAATATACTCAACCTCAGTTGAGAGAGATGGCGTTTTTCGTCAAAAATGGCAAATCAAAAATGGATTTTCAGATTGTGTACCTATGTACATTATCTATATAGATTTCAAGTTCCCACCACTCATTAAGTAGGTACTTATGCATCTAGGTACTACACAATAATATAACCAACCTCAGTGGTGCAGTTGTTAACGCATTGGACTTTGGATCTGGAAGTTGGTGGTTCGAGTCCAAGTCATGTCATGAAATTCATCTAGAGGTGAAATATCGGGGAACGACGTTTGTGACAAGCATTTAAATATGCTTAACACAATTTTTGGAAAGTCATGTCATGAAATTCATCTAGAGGTGAAATATCGGGGAACGACGTTTGTGACAAGCATTTAAATATGCTTAACACAATTTTTGGGCTGCTTAGTGATATTTTGGGATATTTTGGTTACTAGCGAATGATAAATGGAATAATGGAGATATCGACATAGGTAATGGTTTTAATAGGTAATAGATACATAGATCTAGGTATTCTTAATTAGAAAATCCTTTCTACCAAAAAAAAAGTAAAAACACCCTAGGAAGAAAGGCCTTCTTGCGAAATACCTTTCAATGACGACTTCATTATTTACTTAATCACCGGTAAAAACAGTATCAACTAACTCCTGGGTATAAATTTCGCATTTCTCTCTCTCTCTCTCTCTCTCTCTCTCTCTCTCTCTCTCTCTCTCTCTCTCTCTCTCTCTCTCTCTCTCTCTTCTGTAAATTGTAATTTACTTTACATTTATTTTATAATTTACTATTTACGTTTATAATAATTTACTTTACACTTGTAATTCGTATTTTAATTTACACCCCAACATTTTTTTTTTCTCTTTCTAATATTACTTCTCATTATTATTAAGGCGGTATCTTATTAGATTATTAATTATATTTATGTACCTACATATTATATTACTTCTGTAAACAGTACTGTACTTTACATTCAATTTATAATTTACTATTTACGTTTATAATAATTTACTTTACACTTGTAATTCGTATTTTAATTTACAACCTAACATTTTTTTTCTCTTTCTAATATTACTTCTCATTATTATTAAGGCGGTATCTTATTTGATTATTAATTATATTTATGCACCTACATATATTTATTTACTTTTCAATTGAATGTGAAATTACGTTCGAAGTAATTGCTCGAGTTTCACTTCTGTTTATGTTTACTTTTTTATGTCGGACTGCTTCAGTTTTTATTTATTTTATGTATTATTTGTCATTATTACCTATTATTATTATTTTTTTCTGAAGAGATTTGCAGATGTGAGAACTGTGGTTTCAGATTCCGGATTGTTTGATGCATCTTCTCAAATATCACCGTATGAAGAGAAAATGGAAAGTAAAAAAAAGATAGCAAAATCCAGCAAAAATTCAGCAAAAATAAAATTATTTCCAATTCTCTTTTCTTAAAAAAAATGGGAAAAATAAGTCGCTCTCGTCACAAAATTTGATCACTTTTGAAAAATCCGCGATGTTTTAAAAACCGGTACTCGTTTTCAAAATCAAAGTTCAGGGAACCCAAAATCGGAACTGATGCCCGTTAGATCGATAAGGAGACTAATAAGATGACCACAAATATCAGCAAAACTCGTAAACCAAACGATTTTTTTCTCTGCTTCGAAGTCCCTAACTTAGGCGACTGGTAAACTGGATGAAGGGAAAATGTGTTGCCCAAATGGGCACTAAAAAAAAAAAAAAGTGGCTGTGTGGTTTGGCTTGGTGTTGATAAAGACTTTGTGGTAGGAATTGAAGCTGTAACCCGTTTTGGTTTTGATAAGTCAATGGTAAACTGAGTTGTCCTCCAAAGCGATCTGTTAGAGGTGTTAGAGCACTTACAGGATTTTGTTGATGGGGAGGAAACGGGTTGTTTTGGAGTCTCTGATAAAGAATGCCATGTTGGGCTTCTATTGGGTTCACCTCAACTGGAGCTACTGACGCTATTTGCGTTAGAGGTCTCAACGTTTGTTGAATCCGGTATCTCCACCAATATTAGTAGATTAGAAATTTGATATCTCCACTACCCACGGCCTAAAACAGGATCCAATCAGTTTTGAAAAATATTGAAATACCCCTAGCCCGTTTATTGGACGATTTTGGAGCGTACGGTATTACATAAGGAGATTCTATTGGTCGTTAAGTACCTAGTTAGCAATCTGGGGAATCGGTTTTTCGAAAATACTCGGAGCTGCGGTCCCAGACCCCAGTGGTGTCCAAAATGGAGTCCGAAGTAAAGCTGGCCATAGATGTTGTTCACTAAAGCCGACCACTGACTATCAGGTAGACCTGACAGGTAATCCAGATCAGGTCCGCCTGTACCTGATGGTGTGTGTGCTCATCAGGTATCTGGTAGACTTCACAGGCGCGTCTTTTCAGCCGTAGGTACCTGTCAGGTCCACCTGATAGTGTATCTGGTAGACTTCACAGGCGGGTCTTTTCAGCCGTAGGTACCTGTCAGTTCCACCTGATAGTGAGTGGTTGGCCTAAGAAGAAGAATATCTGTCAGCCTAGTTAGCTTGGTTGGTAGCGCGTCTGCCTTGTAAGCGCTAGTTCGCCGGTTCAATTTCCGCCCTAGGTGATCTTTATCTGGAACGGATAATGTTCGTTCTCGGAACGGCTGGCTTTCTCCTATCCTATCGTTCTTCTCTCTTCGATTTCAGAACGATAAGATCTTAATAGTTACAGTTCCTTCTATTAAAAACTTCTTTTTACTTTTTTTATCACTTTATTGATTTTATCATTCTAAGTTTGAGAACCACCTAATCCTGTTTCTTTCAGGATCTTCATAAATTCATCAAAAAACTGGTTTTCACATTACGGAGATTAAAAATTACTTTTAATTTTTCACACTAGACTGTAAAAAAGCTCTTCTCTTTGAAACTGGATGTACCTAGGCTGGTATTTAAATTTTAATGGTTTAAATTAATGGTTGTATGAGTAAAGTTTCATTTCTTGTATAGCTGTATTTTGTACATATGTTTGAATCTTGTATTTTTGTACGGTTGCCAAGAAACTACTTAAAAATTACTTTTAATTTTTCACACTAGACTGTAAAAAAGCTCTTCTCTTTGAAACTGGATGTACCTAGGCTGGTATTTAAATTTTTTATGGTTTAAATTAATGGTTGTATGAGTAAAGTTTCATTTCTTATATAGCTGTATTTTGTACATATGTTTGAATCTTGTATTTTTGTACGGTTGCCAAGAAGCTGTTAATTAAGTCCTGGTTAAGCTGTTTTATTCAAGTTGAACGTACTCAAGCTCTGTCTTCAAAATCTCCCGCCATTGAAGGAAAATCTTCAAAATCCGCAAGTCCCTCTGCAGAAATCGCAGATCGCAAACCGCCCTCGGAGACATTTGAGGGCTTCTGAAAGATTTCTGAACTTACGGGGCGAAAAAGCGCCAAATTCGGTTTCGAAGACGCTTGCGTCACGGGGGAGAAGCGGTCGCAAGGTCATATGTTCCTGAGGTCTTGGGTTCGATTCCTTGGACAGAAAAAAATCTTTCTACAGGGAAAGGTAAGGACTAATTAGAATAGAATATACCCTGTTTATACTGCCAGAATGTGACTGAAAAGTCCCTTTACTCCCACAGTCTAAACAAGGTCTCATGTAGGTATTTGGTACAAAATAGGTGTAATTTTTTATAAATTAAAACCTTGCTTAAATTAAACTGCTTCTTTCTCTCATATCTTCGTAGACTTGTAGACTACACTTTTAGAGCTCCTTGCTTAAATTAAACTGCTTCTTTCTCTCATATCTTCGTAGACTTGTAGACTACACTTTTAGAGCTAAACTAGTGGTTGACCCGTCTTTTGTACGGGATCAGCGTGGCATAAGAGTCATAACTTTGAGGTGCTGCCATTTTGAATCGGGATGGAATATGACAAATTTAAATAGCCTATGTCACTTTGTCACCCTCAGTACTCTTCTCAACAACCACAAAATGGATGGAATATGACAAATTTAAATAGCCTATGTCACCCTCAGTACTCTTGTCAACAACCACAAAAAATTTCATTAAAATCGGTCAAGCCGGCCGTTTTTTCGTGAAAAGAGGACAACAAAAGGTCCATCAGAGTAACAGCGCCGTAACAGACAGACATACATGTACAATGTACATGATTCTGTGTATGCAATATGCAACAATTTAGTCGAATTTCGCGTTATTTTCATAGTATAACTTCTCGCTGTTTCTTATTTTCAAAAAATGTTATATCTTTTTTTACGTTTCTATTAAAAATTAAAAAGGTTCTCTAATTTTAATTATATTAAGATAAGATAATAACTAATGAAGTCAGCTCGGTGTCAGTGGTGATAGCACGTTGAACGAACTAGTTCCTCATGGATCACTGAAGTTAAGCAACGTTACACTTGGTCGATATCCCGATGGGTGACTATCTAAGCATTCGGCTTTTCCCGCCCCTTCTCAGACTGGGTGAGGTTAATGTGAGGAGGTCACCGAATGGAGAGTTAAATCTCCCGTCACTAAAAACCTTAGGAGGTGGTTCGATAGCAGTCTTTAAGCCCTTTCTTTTGATGGAATTGGATCTTGAAAAAGTTCGTCCAGTTCAGACTTATGTGGCGTATGGTAAAGGTGGGACGATAAATGGTACGTTTTTTAGGTGGGCGAATAAATGGTACACTTACCCTAATTAAGTCCTGGTTAAGCTGTTTTATTCAAGTTGAACGTACTCGCTGATTATAGCGGTCGCAAGGTCATATGTTCCTGAGGTCTTGGGTTCGATTCCTTGGACAGAAAAAAATCTTTCTACAGGGAAAGGTAAGGACTAAGTACTGCTTCTTTCTCTCATATCTTCGTAGACTACACTTTTAGGGCTAAACTAGTGGTTGACCCGTCCTTTGTACGGGATCGCATTTCGCGTTATTTTCATAGTATAACTTCTCGCTGTTTCTTATTTTCAAAAAATGTTATATCTTTTTTTACGTTTCCATTGAAAATTAAAAAGGTTCTCTAATTTCATTTATGAAGACAATAACCAATGAAGTCAGCTCGGTGTCAGTGGTGAGATAGTGAGATAGCACGTTGAACGCACTAGTTCCTCATGGATCACTGAAGTTAAGCAACGTTACACTTGGTCGATATCCCGTTGGGTGACTATCTAAACCAGTCATACTCAACGCTCAACCTGCGGCCCGCCGAGCTTTTTTATGCGGCCCTCGAAAGGTTAAGGTAAAAAAAAGTTGTACTGCCTAATATTATTAGGTATTTTTTTTATTTTTTACCTACCTACTTCTTTCTCCCAAGCAACCTCTATCACACAACCCTTAGTATTTTTTTTTCTTTTTAATAACGGCTTTTTATTCGAATTGGTGTCAAATATGTATAGTAGGAATACCTGCTGTACACCTATACACAGATACAGTTTACAGTTCTGTTCTACACCTGTTTTGTGAACTGCGGCCCGCGTGTAACTCAGATGTGGCCCGCGACCGAAAAAGGTTGAGTATGGCTGATCTAAGCACTCGGAGGCTGCTTTTCCCGCCCCTACTCAGACTGGGTGAGGTTAATGTGAGGAGACGGGTTGTCACCGGATGGAGAGTTAAATCCCCCGTCACTAAAAACCTTAGGAGGAAAGGCATATAAGGTTCATGATCACTGATTTGATTTATTACTGATGTTATGAAAGTTGTGTTGATATCTCCTACAGGTTATGTACTACATAATAATTCTATCTGTTAGCTCTTGAACTTTAAAAGATCTCGTCTAGCCTGCATAGATGAACTTTTTAGTCCTGCATGAACAGTTTAAACAGAAGGTAGGTAAGTATTCTTTGACCAGAGTTTGAGTTTCACTTTCTTTCGCATGTTCCCATTGTTTTTATTTATCTCCCTAGCATAGCTAGCAGACATGAGTATGTTAGGTAGCCCACCTAATAGCATAAGTGCATAACCCACCTAATATTTTAATAATTATGTAGGTATTGTAATTAAATGAAATTTTCATTTTATTAATACTACCTATGTGGCGGATACCTACAAATCTGTTAATACTCATGTTACAGGATGCGTTACAGCTCGTTACCGTTACAGGTTGACTAGATGACGCCCGTGACTTGTTACAGGATACGCGTAACTTGTTACATGTAACGCCACTTGACCGAGATTGTGGACCGCTGGAACAAAGTAAGGTCCAAGTTTTTTTATGACCGGATTTTTTTCCTGAAGGTTCGTTCTTGGTTCGTTCTTGGAACAACTGGCTTTCTTCTATCCTGTCCTACTCTCTTTGATTTCAAGACGATAAAACCTTCGCGGTTACAGTTCCCTCTATCAAAGCTCTTGAAAAAAAAAAATAATAGGTACAAGTACATACGTACATACCTACTTAAAAAAATAGGTACAAGTACATACCTACTTTAAAAAATAGGTACAAGTACATACCTACTTTAAAAAATAGGTACAAGTACATACGTACATACCTACTTAGATTAGGTACCTACTCAAGCAGGTAAATGTTACTTTCTACGTTTATTATTCTTGTATTGCAAAGAAATGCCATCTGAAATTGCTCAAATTCCCATGCAAATCGCCATTAAGTGAGGTCACCTAATTTGCATTCTGAAAAGGTCTGCATGCAGTTTTGTGTTTTGGATTATCTGGGTCGAATTAGAAATCAATTCTATAATCCTTTTCAATTCTAATCTCATTGCAGATAGGCAGAGAAACATAACTTATGCCCAGTGCCAGTGCTTCTCAAAGTTGTTGCCACTTTTTTCGCCATTTGATGAGAGGCATACTACAGGATGGGCATTCTACGACACAGACCATACAAGTCTAATGTAGCAGTTGTTTCATTGCTACCAATGCCAAATCTTTTCAAGAACACGCGGCTCACAGTTTGATAAACATAACTTGTGGTAGTATAACTTCTCGCTGTTTCTTATTTTCAAAAAAAAAAAAAAATAGGTACAAGTACATACGTACATATCTACTTAGATTAGGCACAAGTACATACCTACTTAGATTAGGTACCTACTCAAGCAGGTAAATGTTACTTTCTACGTTCATTATTCTTGTATTGCAAAGAAATGCAATCCGAAATTGCTCAAATTCCCATGCAAATCGCCATTTTAAGTGAGGTCACCTAATTTGCATTCTGAAAAGGTCTGCATGCAGTTTTGTGTTTTGGAATATCTGGGTCGAATTAGAAATCAATTCTATAATCCCATTCAATTCTAATCTCATTGCAGATAGGTAGAGAAACATAACTTATGCCCAGTGCCAGTGCTTCTCAAAGTTGTTGCCACTTTTTTCAAGAGCCAAATCTTTTCAAGAACACGCGGCTCACAGTTTGATAAACATAACTTGTGGTAGTATAACTTCTCGCTGTTTCTTATTTTCAAAAAATGTTATATCTTTTTCTACGTTCCTATTAAAAATTAAAAAGGTTCTCTAATTTTATTTATTAAGATGAACGATGAAATAAACAAGACCTTGTTTAGACTGCTGGGATAAAGGGACTCTTCAGTCTCATTCTGGCAGTATAAACAAGGTATATTCTATTCTATTATTTATTCTATGCACAGCTGGTATATCACATCTCATGATCTTTATGGCAGTACCGGTTTTATAAGCACACTAATTAGTAAAAATGCATAACTATTTTTGTATAACTACCTCCCTATTTAATCTAGATCAATTTGGTAGGTACCTGGAGATTTCAGATAGTAGGTACCTATGTAAATAGATTTTATCTACGTATCGACTTTACCTACTACACATAAATAAATAATTAACCCATTTATGTACCTATCTCACTACTCTTACGTCAGCTCCCATGGCGTAGTGGTCACTGCGCTCGCCTTGCACGCGGGAGACCCGGGTTCGATTCCCGGCGGGGTCAAGAAATTTGTATCATCCAAATGATTGATTCCGTGACTGGCTGTTGCGCGGCCCACTCAGCCTCGTGAGGAAAATGAGTAGCTATGACATATAATGCGCATAGCGACCGGTGCCAGCATGGTAGGTAAACATTGGATTTTAGGATTATTGAGATATTGGGAAAATCCTACAATGCTGCAGTGAGCACCAAAGTTGTGACATAATAACACAAAGAAACTGCATTTACATACATTGGAGCTGATATGCTAGGCTATCACGAATATCAAAGAATTCCCAGCCCCAGCACGAGATACGAGTATCTGCATTCCAGCTTAAATTAAAATGACCATTTTACCTCTTTCACGGAAATCAAAGACATTCCAGCACGAAATATCTGCATTCCTTTATCAAAAGGAGCAGATGCATAATTACTTCCACATCCTAGACACATCAGCATTTGACCAGATGTATCTACATCGCTATATTAAAATGAGCATCTTACCAGATAGTGTCAGGGGTGGCCACTAACCTTACCTTCGGGAGCCGGCAATCCCATAAAGCCGATTGCCACGCCGCAGACAAATTTTTTGAAAATGTTGCTCTGAAATCTTCAGAATTCCGTCTCATGGAACTTCTTTCTGATCTCCAGAGAAATTTTTCAACAAGTATGAACCATGGTTAGAGAGCCGCAGAAGGTCATTTCGCAAGCCACGTTATGGCCACCCCTGAAATATATCTACATTCTACATAGCTATATTCAAAGTACCATCCTACCAGATATCTACATATATAGCTATATTCAAAGTACTATCTTATCAGATATTTTTATATATTAGATATCTGCATAGCTAGGTATATTAAATTGACTATCTTACCAGATATATCTGCATAGCCACAGGTATACTAAAAGTACCATCTTACCAGATATCTACATATATAGCTATATTCAAAGTACTATCTTATCAGATATTTTTATATATTAGATATCTGCATAGCCCGATCACATTACTTTCCTTCCTATGGGATAAGGAAAGTAAAAAAGTTAAATATTTAAACAGTGAGTAGGTAATAAAATAATAATTCGTTGAATACAGTGAGTAATAATCTAATAATAAAATCCACTCTTTATTCAAGTAGGTGTTTCCTTAGCATACAAACAACTTTTACTTTTCATGTTGGTCGCTGCAGAGGCGAATTGAGGCAATGTAGAAAGTGATGTAACTTTCTAGTCAAGATAACAATGGAAGGAAGGGTTAATAGGTAGTTTCGTTGTGCATGTGCATCTTTGTATTAAGGGAGTGGTAGTTTTGACATCTCCACCAATACATATCTCTAAACAGCAGAAGAGCGGGTTGTTTCAACCTTTTTTTTCATTAGTATTTTCTAAGAGGTTTGATAGAGGGATAGAGGGAACTGTAACTGCTAAATTCTTATCTAAAGCCAACCCTTCCGAGAGCAAACTTTAAAGGCTCGTTCTTGGAACGAGTGGCTTTCTCCTATACTGGATTCCTTCTCTCTTCGATTTCCGGACGATAAGACTTTAGCAGTTACAGTTCCCTCTATCAAACCTCTTAAGTCAGCCTAGTTAGCTTGGTTGGTATAGCGTCTGCCTTGTAAGCGCTAGGCCGCGGGTTCGATTCCCGCCCAGGGCGGATTTTATCCTACAGTACAGATCCCGCTATCAAACCTCTTGAACGTGTTGTGCTATCGCCGCTGGCTGTTTCCAAATTTTGATACCTACCGATATGTAGGTATGTAGTTACTATTTGCTCACTTGTTTTGAACTACTTGTGACACGACATGGATTGACAACTGACATCAGAACAGGTCAGTGGTCAGACACAACACACCTTGGACATGATTTTTTTTTTTATGTCCTTCACTTTCAGACAGACACATGTAGCTTTTTTAGAGGTTTGTAACAACGGAGGTCTTATCGTCCCGAAATCGGAGAGAGAAATTCGCGGGACACCCTGTATATAATAATTTAATCAAGGTTCTTTTATTCACATACCATGTAAACTATACCTACGAAATACAGAAGACCTTGTTTAGACTGCGGGAGTGAAGGGACTTTTCAGTCTTATTCTGGCAGGATAAACAAGGTATATTCTATTCTATTCTATTTTACTGTAAACATTTTTAGTGACGCGGTTTTACTTTCAATTTGACAACAAGCTACCCACCTACTCATATTAACCTCACTTAGCCTGAGTGGGCCGAGGAAAGCCAACACGTGATTGCCCAAAACGTTGATCAACTTCAGTGCTCCCTTAGGAACTAGTGTATTTAATGTTCTATCGCCTTTGCCCTAAATTAGAAAAGTGTTAGTTTTGATATCTCCACCCATACTTTTGTATTAGGAAAGTGGTCGTTTTGACATTTCCACCAATACTTTTGTATTAGGAAAGTGGTAGTTTTGACATCTCCACCTATAAGTACCTTTATATTAGGAAAGTGGTCGTTTTGACATCACCACCAATACATATCTCTAAATAGCAGAAGAGCGGGTTGTTTCAACCTTTTTTTCATTGTTATTTTCTAAGAGGTTTGATAGAGGGAACTGTAACTGCTAAATTCTTATCTAAAGCCAACCCTTCCGAGAACGAACTTTATCTGTTTAGGATAAAATCTGCCCCGGGCTGGAATCGACCTGGCACTGAAAAGGCAGACAGCGCGCCTGCCTTGTAAGTGCTGTTTGAACTTTTAAACAGCTCGTAAATCAAATGTCAAATGTTAGGAATCCTAAAATGATCGGAATGATCTAATTATAAAGGTTGACCAGACAGGCATAAGCCATGCTCGTCGTTGCTTAACTCCAGTGATCCGTGGACATCTGGATAATCCTAAAATGATCGGAATGATCTAGTTATAAAGGTTGACCAGACAGGCATAAGCCATGCTCGTCGTTGCTCAACTCCAGTGATCCGTGGACATCTGGATAATTAAGGTTCTGGATGATTAAGGTACATAATTAAGGTTCACATGCAGGTGATATTAGTAGTTTACCTGAGCCATTAGCCTAACTTTCACACGTCTGTAGTCCTTAAGATCTTGAACATGAATGCAGAACGTCTCACAAATCCGTAGAAATACCTGGAATTTGTTACAGAAAAAACTTTTTTATTCTTTTATTTAGAAGAGGGTAACTTTGACATCTCCACTAATAACTTTGTATTAGGACAGTGGGAATTGTGACATCTCCACTAACACAATCAGAGGGTAGCGGTAGATGAAAGATCAACCAGTCAGCGTAATTATCCTGAAAGTGAGAGCGCCTGTCTTGTAAGAACTAGGTCTCTGGTTCGTACATAATTAAGGTTCACATGCAGGTGATATTAGTAGTTTACCTGAGCCATTAGCCTAACTTTCACACGTCTGTAGTCCTTAAGATCATGAACATGAATACAGAACGTCTCACAAATCCGTAGAAATACCTGGAATTTGTTACAGAAAAAAAAAAAAAACTTTTTTATTCTTTTATTCAGAAGACGGTAACTTTGACATCTCCACTAATAGCTTTTGTATTAGGACAGTGGGTATTGTGACATCTCCACTAACACAATCAGAGGGTAGCGGTAGATGAAAGAACAACCAGTCAGCGTAATTATCCTGAAAGTTAGAGCGCCTGTCTTGTAAGAACTAGGTCTCTGGTTGTTTCATTGCTGCCAATAAATCTTGTTTTTTTTTTATGTTTTGAAGGATTTCTGAGACATTCTGTATATTGTCTTAAGGTTGGTTCTCGGTATTGGTACCTTATAATCATGTCTTGAGGTACAAGGTACCATGGGATCTTGGGCAGTCAGTTGTTCTTCTGCTAACGAGACAGTGGTAAAACAGTACAGTTTTTATAAAACGGTAAATTTTATAACGAAATTATTCTCAGTAGGTACGGTGAATTTTGTTACGAAATTATTCAAAATAGGTCATTTTTGTAACGAAATTTCGAAATAAAATTATTGCAATTAAATTCGAACTTTGAAAGTTGTTCGGTCGTTTGTTTGTTTGTTATCAGTTTTCAATTGGAGAACACGCTGAGCCTGATAAGGCGACGGTGGTAGACCAAACGTACAGGTGGTTAGTTCGTACTCAACCACCGCTTTGGAGCCCTCAGCATGCCACAAGATGTGCTGATACTTATTAAGGTTGGTTCTCGGTATTGGTACCTTATAATCATGTCTTGAGGTACAAGGTACCATGGGATCTTGGGCAGTCAGTTGTTCTTCTGACTTCTGATAACGAGACAGTGGTAAAACGGTACAGTTTTTATAAAACGGTAAATTTTATAACGAAATTATTCTTAGTACGGTAAATTTTGTTACGAAATTATTCAAAATCTACGGTCATTTTTGTAACGAAATTTCGAAATAAAATTAGGTACCTATTGCAATTAAATTTAAACTTTGAAAGTTCTTCGTTTGTTTGTTTGTTAAATAAATAACAAGTAGTTATCAGTTATCAAACTGTATGCAGCTTTTTATAATCTTCC